>NC_058130.1:262941946-263089446 GCF_016433145.1 Gracilinanus agilis
TATAAGAGACAGCTTCCTTCCTTCCTTCCTTCCTTCCTTCCTTCCTTCCTTCCTTCCTTCCTTCTTCATTCTGCCTTAGAATTGATACTAAGTTAACAGTTCCAAAACATAAGAGTGGTAAGGGCAAGGCAATTGGGGTTAAGTGACTTGCCCAGGGTCACACAGCTAGGAAGTATCTGAGGTCAAATTTGAACTCAGGATCTTCCATCTTCAAGCCTGGGTCTTTCTACTGAACCACTTAGTTTGACACCCCCCCTTCTTTTTGCACTTAAATGAAAAAAAAACCTCTTTCTTTCTTAGAATTGGTACTGAGTATAGAGTCTAAGGCAGAAAAATGGCTAGGTAATTGGGGTTAAGTGACTTGCCCAGGGTCATATAGCTAGGAAGTATCTGAGACCAGTTTTGAACCCAGGTCCTCCCAACTCCAGGCCTGGTACTCTATTCATTGAGCTATCTAGATACCCCATTATCTTACTCTAAATTTACTTCTTCTAACTTTACTCTAATAATTTGGGTCAAAAGTATTAATCCATTCTTTTGTCTTTATAACTCTCATATTATTTTTGTCTCTTCCAGTTTCCTTACTTTCCAAAGAGTCAGTGAATAAGACCTGATGATTCTATCTCCATGACATCTTGCACATACCTTGCTTGTGTTCCCATTCCTATATTAGTACAGACTGTTTTTATCTCCCATGTAGATTACTTGAATTAGAGTTTTCTGTCTTTATTCTCTTCCCATTCTAATTTCTCTTACGTGCTGCTACCATATAGGATCTTCTTTACATACAACCTTGGATGTATTACACTTTGTTAAAAAATTTTCCATGCCTTCTTGTTTTTTCCTTAGAATTCAGATTTCTTTACCTTGAGGTCAGGGCCTTACCTTTCTCAATTAACTTTTGTCAAGGAACTCTATATTTATTAAACAGACACCATATTTTCATGCCTCTGAATTGTTTTCACCTATAACTAGACTGTCCTCCTCTATCCTGTATTTGTATCTCGACTTCCTATTCATCATTTAAGGTCTAATTAAAAAAACTTTGAGAAGCCTTCCCTGGTCAATAATAACCATTTCTTCCAGAGACACAGATTAATGTATCTTGTAACTCTAATGCATTTATCATGTAAGCGTGTATTTCATTGCTACCTGTGTTTGGAGTTTTATTCCCTCTTAAGTCAATAAACTCCATTAGGGCAAATCTAATTCATCCCTAAATTACCTTCCTATTTCCTTTCAGGATTTTGACTCCAAATCTCTTGTTCACTGATTGAACAAATGTCTCTTTCTTAAACATAGTGAACCCAAGAAATGTGACTTGGTATTTTCCACTGTTTCTTATATGGCATCATCTGCTATGTATTCAGTGACTTACTGTTCTTTTCAAATTGGTTAAAGGCTTTGGTTTTTTGTGACAAGGTCATAAGAAAAATTCTGAAATATCTAGTTAAAAATAACAAAAGTGTTGATTGATAATTGGGGTAAGGCCGAAGCCCTTTCTTAAAATGATAATGAATCAATAGCATTAATCTTTTCATGTCTCAAACAAAACGAGTACTTTATAGTTATTATAATTCTGAGATTATATAGTAAGTAAGAAGAAAATTAATAAAGTAGCTTTTTTCTTGTTAATTTACCTCAGATCATTTGTTTTCCCAAAGTAAATTCTTCCTCCCTTGCAAATATTCGCAAAGCTCTTTTTTTATCTTTCATTTTTTTCTCCTACTCTTATACATATGTTGTATATCTCCCAGTATAAGAAAACTTCTTGAGGGCAGGGATTATTTTTCATTTTGTCTATTTTATTTGTTCATTTTATTCCAATTGCCTGGTCTAGTGCCTTGCATGCTAAAGATATATTTGTTGAAAGCAATTAAAAGATAAATAACAGGATAAAGGTAACCAAAGTATTTTCAATTTTGGGATTGACCAGAAATTAATGTTGCCTCTTCTTAAATTTATTATTTTCTAGCAAGTGGATGTTTCCATTATTAACATACCTCTCTTGTCCTCTATCTTGCTTTCAGAATATATCCATTGCTTACATTGGAATGTTATTTGGTGGAGACTACATTTTCTCTGTGTTAAACTTTTTAGGACTTAATATTTGGTGAGTATAATTCTAAGTGGACTTATTTGCTAAAGGGGAGTAAGAGAAATAATTAGCAAGGATAAGTAGAAACATGACACTGACAAAGGGGGATAGATGAAAGGCTGAGTGAAAAAGCATTTGCTAAGTTATACTTACTTTATTCAATGCGCTGTGCTAGATACTGAAGATGCAAATACAAAAAGTAAGACAAGTCTTGTCCTAAAAGTTTATATTCTACTGGTAGTTATAAAACATATGTATAGATAAAGATTTATACATAAGATGGTTGTTTGGTAATTTAAACTTTTTTTTCCTCTCTAGAAAGGATGTTTTAAGTGAATTATTTCTCAGGCTAACCAACCTACAAAACATTATTTAAGCAATAAATTACTTTACTATGTGATACTATACTATGTGTTGGTGCTATAGAACCTTAGCACTAAGTAGTATAACTATGCGTCTGTGGGGAAATACATTCAAAGTTTCAACTCGGCACATAAGGGATACATTTTGACTGTGAAGTAGAAGGGAAATTTTCTCCTTTCTATGTCTCTCTCTGAAATTGCTAGGTTGTGGAATCAGAAGCTTTCCTAGCTCTAATCCATTGTTGCTGACTCTAGGACCTTGGGGGAGATTAGTGAAGACTCTGAGGTAGAAATCAGGAAGGGGCCTTTGTGAGAGGAAAGGGTTGAGGAGTAGTTGGAAACTAGGTGGCCTAATGGATAGAGTGCTGAACCTAGGATGAGGAAGACCTCTTCCTAAGGAAAAATCTGGTCTTGGACACTTACTAGCTAGCTGCATAACCCTGGGCAAGTCACTTAATTCTATATTTCTCAGTTTCCTCATCTGCAAAATGAGCACTCTAGTATCTTTGCCCAAAGAGGCAGACACAGCTGAAAGGATTGAACAACAGTAACAAAAGGAATAAGGAATTAGGTCAAAGAGCTGGGGATACTTTTGAGTGAGACCTTAAATGGGATGAGGCAGGGCATAGGGGTTCATCCTAAGGCACTTTCTTTGGTGCTTCAGTTACAGTCCATGTCAGATCTTGAACTGAATTTCTTGGGTGAGAAGTAGGCATGGGAAAAGATTGGGATGGAGTTCTAGAAGATGGTACCATGTTGGGAAAGCAGAGAGAGGAGGAAAACTCAACAATGGAAGAGGATAAGAAGAGGGAATTTCTTTGGCTAGTGGGCTATGTGACAGTTTGAAGAGCAGAACACAGACTGGGCAAACGTAAGTTAGGTTTTTGAGTGCTTATTATAGTTGGTGTTTACATACTTTACATAATTTAATTTGCCTTCATAATTTTGACAGACCTTTGCTTTCTTTCAATTATCATGCAATCATTTTCCTTAAATTATTTGAATACTCTGCTCCTCTGATCTTTTTTCTCTATAGTTCTCATCTGAAACTTCAGAGTTGGGGTCTGGGTTTCCTTCTCCTCTACTTTTTACAAATAATGATATGGACAGATCACCTAACTTTTGTGTATGCCTCCCTTTTTAAAGTGGGTGATTGGGGTCTTGAATTTACCCTCAGCCAACAGGAGGGTATATGATATGATGGAGAGAACATTGAATTTACTATTAGAAGGCCTGGAAACAAGAATCATGGCTGCCACATACTGACCCTGTGACTTTGGTTATGCCACTGAGACAGGTGCTTTGTAACTATAAAGCAAATTAATGTCATATATAGAATGCTTTTGTAAAATAGAGTATAAGTTGAACTTGGAGCGACGAAAACTCAGATTGATGTTCTACCTTGACAAATCACTTTATCAGCTCTCTTAAGGCTATAAAATGGAGAGAAGGTTCTGACCCTTCCTTTATTGAAGGAGTTTCCTCATCTGGGAGTACTCAATACTAAATGAAATCCCAAATCCAAGTCTTTTCCCTTTATGTTACTATTACTTAATTCTGGAAATTATTTTGCTCTTTTCAAACAGACTTTTAAATCCATTATACCCCTGCCCTAAAATAGCATTTTCCCCCAATAAAGGTGAAAATATACAGTGGAATTCTCAAAAGGATACTTGAGCAGAAAATGAAAAAAAAATTGCAGAGATCCAGAAACCAAAAATTTAAGCTCTGAAAACACTGAATTGATTGCATATATCAACATTTTCAGGATTTTGATTAACTCTGATTACCATAGTCCAGGTACTGATTTATCTTTTTCCCCCCTTCTTTTTAGTATGGGAGGAGGAGTGATGTATACGTTTTTAACATTACAAGGCCCAGAACATCCTAAACAGCGAATGGATGAAGAAATTATACCTTCTGATACAAAGCTAGAGTCTGGTGTTGACTGATGGATTGACAGGGAAAGCAGTGGATAGAAACTCATACAAGTGAGAAATAAACCTTTATGTGTTGAGCACATAACAGAATGTTTATTGAATGAAAAAAATCTACCTCACAATTGTGTGAAAAACTATCTGAAATATTTTTTCAAAATAATGAACATAAGACAAATTGTTTTAGTATCAAAAAGATTATTTCCAAAAGAAAATATATAGGTTTCTGGATATGATATGTATTCTTGCCTAAAAGGTTTTCTTCATTCAAAAATTATTGATCTTTCATAAAGACATCAGCTTCATTGCTATCATTGCCTGCTTTTGCAGTGGGTTGTATTTCACCCAAGAGCATATTTAAAAAAAAAAGACTGCTGTGATGGCAAAAGTTTTGTCCTAAACAACTTACCTTTATGTCAAAAGTCTATGAGAAGGTGCTCATGAGAAGAATTCTGTTCCAATAGAAATATTTTCCAAAAAATGATCTCAAAATTAGCAAATTAATTACTAGCTAGAGACCAATAAATTTTGTTTTGGTTTTGTGTACTTGTGTGAGTCTATCTGGCAGAAAGTGTTCCTTCTATTTTCTTTAAAATAGAATGAAAAGAAATATTTTAATGTTGTATATCATGATTCTATTTCAGAGAAACAGAAGGGGGATGTAGCTTAACAGCCATGTACAGTGAAGAATATTCTGTGTATATTGTCCTGCTGTTCCTCATTTTTTAAGGTCTCAAAAAGAATTAGAAAATGGCTCAGTGGAAAAATATATTTAAATCCTGAACTGTCAACTTTAATAGTTTATTATCTCTCTGCCTATCTCCTCCAAGGTCCTATTAGAGGGTTTAAAAAATTAAATTATCTTGATTTTAACCAAATATATACATCTTTTTGGATTTCCCTGACTGTTGTAAATACTCAAACAAGGAGCAGCCTATTGGAAGATTTGTCATTTAGGAAACCTAAGTTTTTGATTAGCTATGTGATCTTGGGAAAAAAAATCACTTAAGCTCTCTGGGCCTCAGTTTCAGAGAGAGAAGAAGGAGAGGGAAGGAGGAAGAGAGAAAATAGGTTCAAGTAGATCAGTGGTTCTTGTCCTGGGTTCCAGGAACTTGTTTGTTTTTAATATTTTGAAAAGTAGATTCAATATAATGATTTTCCTAAGTAATTCTATGTACTTTATGCACTTAAAAATATTGCTCTGAGAAGTGGTTTGGAGACTTCACTAGATTTCCAATCATGTCTATGAAGCAAAATAAATTAAAAAACTTTGAACAAGGTGGTCTTTTAGGTGTCCCAATAAAACCAACATTCTGAGACTTAAAAAAAAAATATATCCTATAAAAGTATTTTAAATTAAGTTTCTCAATATATTATCCAGGATGGTTTTTTGCCTTCCAAAATTCTTAGAATATAAGAACTTTATAAATTTACATTCCTTGTCTACTTCATTGATCCCAACAGCTGTTTTTTTTGTTTGTTTGTTTTGTTTTTAAAATTTCTCCAGTGGTCTTTTATTTGGCAGCCTTTTCCGTAATAGGGCTTTTTAAAAAAACTTCTATATATTGGCCAGCAGAGGTCACCCCAAGAGCATCATAGTTATTTCCAGCTTAGCCAAAGTTCTATTTGGTACCATTGGCTTGTCCAGTTGGTGGAGGCAAAGTATCAAGTTTTAGAGCATCTCAGCAGAATGATGTCTGACTTGAAATTCTAGCATGTTTTATGAATGAAAGATGGATCATGAATATGTGTGCGTGCTATACTCACTTTGAAAAAGAGTGGGAAGACTGTTGCAGAGGAATGGAGGAGAATCAGAGTTTGGAGAAAAAAATGTTTGAGGCTCAGTTTGATTAAATGTAACCAAATACATGATATTTTTTCCAGCCACTACTACTTGATTTGATAATGAGTTTTAGCTAATAATTGATATTTGACATATATTTTCTGAACACTATTATACTTCTGCCAATAAAAAATGATACAGTTTGTTAACTTGTTGGACTTCTTTTTTCCTTTCATTTTCGTCTCGGCGTATCCAAGTATATTTGCCCACACATCCTGTCTTGAGAACTTAGCTTAGAGAAAGCAGATTGTTGGAGCAGTGCAGTTAAGTCCATCAACAATAATTTATTAAGCCCTTATATATGTAGGCACTATGCTAAGTGCTAGGAATATGAAGAAATAGATGTGGCCCAACAGTATAGAATATGAATCCTTTTCTATCTCTTTCAAAAAGAGGAAATGTGCAGTCATTTCAGATAAAGTCAAACAAGGTATCATGGGAAATTTTGTGCTACTGTGTGCAATGATGACATCCTGTTCCTCTTCCTGCCCATCATCCATTTTTATATAGTTAAAATCAGGTTGAGGCTTTCTTTGATGATCAGTTGAAAGAGGTATGGAAGTCTATAATGATATAATGTGCAACCTAGCAAGGGACAGTAACACCTGCCCAAGACACTAAGGGATTTCATTTTGATCTTTTAACATCCTCACCCTCATCTTTATAATAATTAGTATTTATATAGTGCTTCAAGGCTTGCAAAAAACATTACAATATTCTATAGATACTGGCGTGGCACTCAGGTTATCTAGCTATTCCCTGCATCATATCCTGATTGATACTCACCTTCTCTGATCACACATTTTCTAAATTATTCAATTTCTTCCAATTATGTTGTTACTGATAATACCTGGGAGATAGGTATTAAGGTGTAATTATTTTCATTTTGTACATTCATTTCAATTAAACATTTATTAATCACCATCACTGGGGCAGTGGGTAGAGTGCTGGGACTGAAGTCAGGGAAGGCATATTCCTGAATTCAAATCTAGTCTCAGACACATATTAACTGTGTGACCCTGGTCAAGTCATTCAACACTATTTGCCTCAGTCAGAGAAGGAAATGGAAAACCATTTTAGTATCTTTGCCAAATGGGGTCACAAAAAGTTGAATGCCACTGAAAATGACAACAATAAATCACCATCACAGGAACTAACTTTCAGGTTTGCAAGCACTTTGCATATGTTATCTCATTTTATCCTCACAGTAAACTTGTGAGGTAGGTGCCATTATTATCCCTATTTTACATATGGGAACATGGATTGTCTTAATGAAATTATGATGGGCAGAGAATTCAGATTTACTCTGTTGGGTTGTGTTGGCTATTTTTGAGGTGACAGTCTAAATCAGAAGCCTAAAAACGTGAAATCCCATCTCTGTCACTTGCTACCTTTCTGTGATTTTGGTCAAGTCATATAAACGTTGAGCCCCTCTGGGTCTCACCCATCAAATGAGAGAAGATAAATAATCTCTAAGGCTTCTTCTAGTTCTATGATTCCAGTTTAACTACACTTAGAACTGTATTGAGTCATTGAGTAAATTTGTAATGCCCATGTAATCCCATTCAGGATTTTCAAGGTCACTTAAAAACAGTACTAGAATCTGAGTTGGAAGACTCTTGAGAGGTAATTTAGTTTCTTTGCTTGTATGTAAATCCTGTCCTCAGCATTTTTTATCATACTTTATGGGCAGCTAGGTGGCACAAGAAAAAGTGTGGAGTCTATAGTAAGGAAGATTCATTTTCCTGAGTTCAAATCTGACCTAAGACACTTGCTACCTATGTGACCTTGGACAAGTGGCTTAGCCCTGTTTGCCTCAGTTTCCTCTTCTATAAAATGAACTGGAGAAGGACATGACCAACCACTCTAGTAATAGTGCCAAGAAAACTCTAAATGGGGACACACCTTTGGTGTCCCTTGACACTCAACTCTCACTTGTGTCTATAAGAAGCTATAGCATACACAATGACTACACCCCAGTAAACTATCTCTGCAGAGGGGCTAAACCAGGTTGGGGGTAACTGATGGGCCACAAATCTGTCAGTGAATTAGAAGGGGTATTTACCTCAAGCACATGAAGGCATCTGCTGGAATAAGTAGATGAGAACAATTTGGTTCAATGTCCATGAAGGTGGCTGAAGCAGGCACTGTGGAATGCTTAGACTTTGGTCAGATGCTGAAGATATTAAGGTCATCCATTGCATCCCAGAACATTGCCAATAATCCCAACATTTTGTCTTTCCACTGGATTTTGATGTCTCTGTGAGAGAGTGAGGCTGCTAACTTTGTGCAACTCTGCCTCACTGAAATAGAATTCAAACCAAGACAATACCTCGTGATGTAAATGGACCTTTTCAAAAATGAAGGATAAACAATATATAATATACTAACATTAACTTATAGTATTTATAGTATATTAGCCTTGTTGCATTTTAGCTCATATTTATATAATACTCTAAGGTTTAAAAAGTAAATTCCTTAGATTTAGAGAGATAAAGTGTCTCACCTGGAAAGCATCAGAGTATAGTTTTGAACCTGTCTCCTGGGTCCAAGTTTCTTGATATTTACACTACAACACAATGCCTACTTTTTGCTATTCTCAGGAAGCCATCATCTTTAATGTCATCCTTGCCTTCTTTCTTGTACTGACTCTACATAGCTAATATGTTGTCAAGTATTATTTTGACCTTCACAGCATGTCCCCTTCTCTCTACTTACTCTACCACCATCTTGGTATAGGCTTTCATCACCTCATATAATTATGCCTAAATTATTGTAATGTGGCAGGTTAGTCTCCCTACTATGAATTTTTTCCTACTCCAAACAATTCTCCAGAATTGCCAAGAGGGTTTTCCTAAAGCATAGTCTTGACCTGTCACTTCCCTACTTAAATTTCAGTGGCTCTTTACTGTTGCCAGATTAAATATCAAGTCTTCTTGGCTTCTAAAGCTTTCAATGACATAATTAATAGTTTTAGTAAAGTTGCAGGATACAAAATAAATCCACATAAATCATCAGCATTTCTATGATCAACTATGAAGGACTAAACCATTATCAGCAAAGCAAGTCTCCAAGATTTACAAGAAAATCATGAAGAAGATGCTATCCATAGCCAAAGACTGAACTACTGGAATCTGAATGCAGATCAAAACATGCCATCTTCCACTCTATATCCTTCTTGAGAGTTCTATTGTATGTGTGATATGTATCTTCTATCATTACATGAGCAATATGGAAATCTGTATTATGTGTAAGTATGAATATAACTTATATCAGACTATTCACCACCTTGGGGGAAGGGGAGGGAGAAAATCTGAATTTTAAAATGTCAAAAAAATTGTCAAAAATTGTTTCTGCCTCTAACTGAAAAAACAAGAACACTTTTTAAAAAGCATGACTCATTATGCACCTTGATTCCATCATATCTTTGTCAGGAGGCGAGTAGCCTTCTTCATCATTTTTCTTCTGAAATCATGGTTGGTTATTGCAGGGAAGAGAGTTCTTAAATCTTTCAAAATAAATTTTTTTACAGTTCCCACTATCAGTTTCAAAAGTACAAATGACAGAGGTCATCTTGTTTATGAGTGATTTGTCAGATACCATCTTGAAATCCAGATGTAACAGGTTTATGAGGTTTGGTTTTAAAATCCAGGGAATAACCAGTCACTAAGGACATGAGGATTGTCTGGTATAATATCCTTTTTGTGTTCATTTTAGTTTCTAAATTATTATTTGGTTCCTTACCAGAGATGGTAATTTATTTCCTTTAAGGAAGTAGAGTTTACAGAAGGAGTAAGATATGGAGGTATTGTGTTATTGAGAAACAAATAGAATTGCTGTGAATATTTGAGAACAGGCAACTTGTTGACCTTGATACCATTAGAACCACTGTATTTAACTGTAATCATTTTGGCCAGTCTCCCTTTCATTTCTTGTCCCTCTGTGTTATAAAAATGTCTTTTAGTGATCCTATGATCCCTTCTCCTCTCATTGGATGAGAAAGGCTTCTTAACTTCATTTAGGGGAACCTCCATACAAGTACATAAATGTTCATTAAATTTAAATGTTAGTACCTCTTTCCCCATTTTCTCTTTTCTCTCCCAATAGTGTGTGTGTGTGTGTGTGTGTGTGTGTGTGTGTGTGTGTGTGTGTGACTGAGGGAGGTAACTGGGAACCTTAGCTTACTGAGTCCTATTCAACATTATTTTTACCTTCTATTCAGATAACATTCATGCTCCTTGAGTAAAAAAATGAATTGCTACATCCTAATCAGAACCTCATGATAGTCAAGTTCTCTCTGTCCTTTTACAAGATACTTCTTTGTTTGTACTTAGCAAATCACCCACTCCTGATAGGAAAATCACAAGCCACTATTTTATCCATGATCGGGTTCTTTGTTCCTCTGTTCTGCCCCTACCCATCATGCCTTTAGGAAAAAAAACTTTTGGCCAACCCAATAGCCTACAAATATTAATTTTCTGTGAAGACATTTTATGGGGAAGTGAGAGGAACTTGCTTGACTTTACTTTTGATTGGGCATAAAATTTGTTTGCTATTCATCTCAAAATCAGTTAAGAGGCAGTCAGTGTTAGCATTTCATCAAGAATCACAGTCCAGTTTGTCCATGGGTGAACTTCAGGATCAACTCTTCATCCTTATAGGGGCACTGGTGTGTCTGAACTACTTGCTGAAATGTGTGAAGTTCTCCAAATATTTTCTTCTGCGTTTATGGAATCCATTGCCAAAATCTTTCTTTCGATCAATGGGAGAATGGGCAGGTAAAAGAAATCATATTTATCAATGTTGGTATTGCTTATATTATTGCCATTTTAATCTCAAGAATTAGGTGAAGAAAGTATTAAGAACAGAGCATGTAATTCAGGTTATTTTTCATTCTTAAGGGAAGTATGGCTTAAAGTAGAAATTAGAGAAAGAAAAAAAGGATAGAAAAGATTCTAGAACATCAGAGTTTGTGGATAACTTAGATTTTTTTGCTTTTCTTTTTAACAAGCATTTATTAAAAGCCTACTATGTGCTAAATGGTTTCCAAATATCTGATTTTATCCTCATACCAATCCTGGCAGGTGGGTACTATTATCCAAATTTTACAGATAAAGATAACTGATGTAGAGAGGTTAAGTGACTTTGAATTCAGGTCTTCTTGACTCCTAGTTTAGAACTCTATCCAATATGCCTCTAGTTTATCCTAATGATGTAAGGACATTGAGTCTTCATTTTACAGGTGACCAAACCGAGATCAAATTATTTTCTCCAAGTCACACAACTAGAAAGTGACCTTTGAATCCAGGTTTTCTGGTATTTATTCCATTATACCATAGATGTTGGATTTCTGGAGAGAAATCTCATAGGATAAAATTCATTGTGGTAATGTGAAAAGAATAGTGGGCTAGAATTTAGGACAACTTGGAAACAATCTTTTTCCATCACTAATTAGTGATGTGACTTCAGGCAAGTGATTTTACTTCCCTGGGTCTTAGTTTCACAACTATAAAATTGGGGTTGGGGTTGGGGAGAGATTGGATAACTTAATCTCTAAGGTCCTTCTCAATTGATTTTAAGATTCTGATTCTGTGATGAATAGATAAAAAAATATTACAGGGTGCCTTAACTCCATATTGAAATAGATAATCTTCAGTCAACTTGTTTCTTCCATCCCATTTATGAACAAGACCAGTCATTCAATCACCAGCTCTGAAAATTAAGATACTGAAGGCTGGCAATTCACTCTAATCATACAATTTATTTCTCATGTAAAATATTGATCAGATGGTATAAAGTCACAGTAAAACTCCAATTACATGACTGAAATTAAATTAAAAGGAATCATATATTGTGAATAATGCTTCCTAAGACTTTTCTCCAATGTGATGATATAACACAGGCAAAGGCTGCCCTCTGCAGCTAGGTACTGAACAAAGCCAATGACTAAGAATAAATAGAAACTTATAAAAAAAATCCCAAACATGTGAATTAAGAGTAATTCTATTTATTTCCTCCACAAATCTTTCTCTAGTGTAAGCAATATGTGGTTTTTTTTTACATTAAAAACAAGGGGACATGTTTTGCATGATAACACATGTAAGACCTGCATTGTTTTGCCTGCCATCTTGGGGAGGCAAGAAGAAGAGAGAGACCATGTGTGGCAAAGTGTCAGAAAACAATAAAAATTGTATAGATGTGTACAAAACTAAAACAACAACAATTTTGAAAAGAGTAATTCAAACAGCCTTATCAAGGAAGATGCCACCACTCCATGGAAACTTTAATGGAATAATTGAGCTAATAGACTATTATTGTTGATTACTATAATTGAATCACTACTTTTCTCTGGATTTGTTCTTTATCTACATTAGGGTAAGATAATATTCTTTTAAAGCTAACTGGTTAGATAGCTTGATTTCCAACATCCAAACCCCTTTCCCAACCAAGATTCTATTTGGTATATTCTATATGGTATTCTATTTCTTCTGAAAAACTATACCATAGAAGAAAGATAAAAATAAAATATACAAGATATTAAATATATATATAAGATATAAGATATAAAAGATACAAAATGAAATATACACATGAATAACTAGCTGGAACTGGTGGGTCAATGAGTTCATTGGTATGGGAATTCTCAAATGAGGAAACACCTCTACCAATTTAGGTTGGCACATTCTCTGTAATTTACAGTCTTGAAAACTTGGGTAGGGCAGGAGTGTCAAGAAGGCTGCCCACAATTTTCCCAAGTGTAGCCTGAATCAGATAAAAATGTAATTCAGAAAATTTAACTAATTAAATAAAAATACATAAATAATATTACATTTTAGCTCCTAATATATGTAGAGATAATTATGTGTGGATTAATGGTTCCTGTTTCTAGTTGAGTTTGATCATACTAGAACCTAGAACGCTGAGAGATTAAGGGATTTGGGATGCACAGGCTGGACAAGAGAGGTCCAACTTGTTTGGGGCTCTAAGGGGAGCTTTCTATGAACTTACACCAGGCTACCCTCATGTCTGTGTGTTTTTTGTGTACACATATATGTGTATCTGTGTATACACACAAAACTAGGTATGAGAATCAGTGTGACATAATGAAAAACTAGCAGTCTTAGTCCTGCTCTTGACAAACACTGGCTATGTGATACCAGGCAGGTAGTTTAATCTTTCAGAGTCTCAGCAACTTTCTAAGACTACATTTCTAACTGAGAACTGATCTGTATTGACAAAGGGAATTTCCTCACCAGGAATTTTCTGTGCTGATGAAATCACAAGTCCTAGTGAGAAAAATATAATTATATACACTCACATACATACACACACATTTTGTTCAGTTTTTCAGTCATGTCTGGTACTTCATGACCCCATTTGGGGTTTTCTTGGGAAAGATACTAGAGTGGTTTGCCATTTCCTTTTCTAATTCATTTTACAAATAAGAAAACTGAGACAAATAGAATTAAGTGACTTGCCCAATTAAGAGCCATGATTTGAACTCAGGTCTTCTTGACTCTAGACATGGCACTCTATCCACTGTGCCACCTCACTGCCCCTAATATACACACACATATCGACAATGTATACACATGAATATGTATGTGTACATATTATTTATGCATATATGTATATATAGTATATGTGTGTATGCGGTATATGTCAGACACTGAATTCCTTGAAAACTTAGGCAATAGTACAATTAAATGGATGACTGGATTAAAAAAAATAGTTGTTAATGTTCGTCCTGATTAATATTATCTATAATATTCATTAACTTGGAACCTCGTCTGGGTAAGAGTTTTTCTGAATGTTGAATCTTAAATAACAGATTGATAAATTATTGTCAGATCTCTTTGCTTAGGGAACTCTATACCATAATGACTCCTTGAAGTCCAGAGTTAGAAAGCACAGCAGAAACTAGCTAGTCCAATACATACATAAAAGGAATTCACACTAGAACATACCTGAGTAGTCATTCAGTTTCTGCTTTGACACCTTTAAGGAAAGTAGAGAGTAGCCAGAAGGATATGATTTTTAATAAGTAACTGAGAAACTCAGCCCAAGTCATTTGATATGCTGTATATGGACAATCTACATAGAAAGTGGGAGTGATCTACATAGAAGGGGAGATAAGCATAGGAAATCAGTGATCCTTTAAGTTTTGAATGAAGAAAATAATAACAAAATTCATTTGGAATAACAGAAGATCAAGAATTGCTATTGCAAAAGAATTAGTAAAAAATGTAAAGGAAGGAGATTTAGCAGTACCAGATTTTAAACTGCATTATAAAGCAGTAATTATTAAAACTACCTGGTACTAGTTAAGAAATAGAAAGATAAATCAGTGGAACACAAGAGACATGCAACAAACAGAAACAAAGATTATAGTAACCTTGTATTTGACTAAAAAATATAGATCTAGGCTATAAGGGTAAGAAATCACTGTTTGGTCAAAACTGCTGGAACATCTGGAAAGTAGTTTGGCAGAAACTAAGTGTAGACCAATATTTTACACCATTCATTAAGATAAGATCAAAATGGATGTATGATCTAGACATAAAAGGAGATATCATAAGTAAATTAGAACAGGGAACATGGAGAAGAGAGAAAATTTATGAGTAAAAAGAGATGAAGAGCACTGTAAGATATAAAATTAAGAATTATGAGTATATTAAATTAAAAAGGTTTTGTACAAATAAAACAAACATTGCCAAGGTTTTAAAAAATGTTTTGAATGAAGTATTAAACTATGTATACCCACATATATATATATATATATATACACACACACACACACACACACACACACACACACACACAAGTACAAGAAACTTTATACCAATGATTCATACATTACTTGAAATGAAGGGAGTGGGGATAACCTTAAGTATGTGAAAGAAAATAATAGGGCAAACAGCAGCAAACTGTATTTCTAAAACATCCCGATTCAGTGTTTGGGAAGAGAAATAGTTTTTATGGAAATGGGATAGGAGACAAGTCTAAAATGAAAACCAGTGAAAAGATACTGTATAGCATTAATTGATAGTGGAAGCAATGGTCAAATTGGATCTTGAAGATATCTTATCCCTAGATTATGCAGGTAGAGTTTTGCAGAACATTGTTATTGATATTAGGCTTTTGTTTGTTTGTTTTTGTTGTATAACCTTGTTTCAGAAAAGACTAGAATCACTCTAAGAAAATACCATTCTGAACATGGGATAAGTTGGTCTCATTTACGTAAGCTGTAAAAAACAGAGAATCTTGTCAATGTGTTTAAGCAAATAGATAAGAATCTTTGGTAATTTTCACAATTTTTTTAAAATTTTAAACATTTATTAATATTCATTTTTAACATGGTTACATGATTCATGCTCCTACTTTCCCCTTCACCCCCCGCATTCCCCCCACCCATGGCCGACACACATTTCCACTGGTTTTATCATGTGTCCTTGATCAAGACCTATTTCCAAATTGTTGTTAGTTGCATTGGTGTGGTAGTTTCGAGTCCACCTCCTCAATCATGTCCATCCCAGCCCATGCATTCAAGCAGCTGTTTTTCTTATATGTTTCTTCTCCTGCAGTCCTTCCTCTGGATGTGGGTAGCGTCTTTACCATAAATCCCTCAGAACTGTCCTGGGTTTTTGTATTGCTGCTGGTACAGAGGTCCATTACATTCAATTTTACCATAGTATATCAGTCTCTGTGTACAATGTTCTTTTGGCTCTGCTCCTTTCGCTCTGCATCAGTTCCTGGAGGTCTTTCCAGTTCACCTGGAACTTCTCCAGTTTGTTATTCCTTTTAGCACAATAATATTCCATCACCAGCATATACCATAATTTGTTCAGCCATTCCCCATTTGAAGGACATACCCTCCTTTTCCAGTTTTTTGCCACCACAAAAAGCACAGCTATAAATATTTTTGTACAAGTCTGTTTATCTATGATCTCTTTGGGGTACAAACCCAACAATGGTATAGCTGGATCAAAGGGCAGGCATTCTTTTATAGCCCTTTGAGCAAGATTCCAAATTGCCAGCCAGAATGGTTGGATCAGTTCACAACTCCACCAGCACTGCATTAATGTCCCAATTTTGCCACATCCCCTCCAGCATTCATTACTCTCCCCTTCTTTCATTTTAGCCAATCTGCTAGGTGTGAGGTGATACCTCAGAGTGGTTTTGATTTGCATTTCTCTAATTATTAGAGATTTAGAGCACTTTCTCATGTGTTTATTGATACTCTTGATTTCTTTACCTGAAAATTGCCTATTCATGTCTCTTGCCCATTTATCAATTGGGTAATGGCTTGATTTTTTAACTCCTTGTATATTTGAGTAATTAGACCCCTGTCAGAGTTTTTCGTTATAAAGATTTTTTCCCAATTTGTTGTTTCCCTTCTGATTTTGACTACATTGTTTTTGTTTGTACAAAAGCTTTTTAGCTTAATATAATCAAAACCATTTAATTTACATTTTGTAATTTTCTCTAACTCTTGCTTGGTTTTAAATTCTTTCCTTTCCCAAAGATCTGACAAGTATATTATTCTGTGTTCACTTAATTTATTTATCGTTTCCCTCTTTATATTCAAGTCATTCACCCATTCTGAATTTATCTTGGTGTAGGGTGTGAGATGCTGATCTAAACCTAATCTACTCCCATATTGTTTTCCAAATTTCCCAGCAATTTTCGTCAAATAGTGGATTCATGTCCCAAAAGTTGGGCTCTTTGGGTTTATCATACACTGTCTTGCTGATGTCATTTACCCCAAGTCTATTCCACTGATCCTCCCTTCTATCTCTTAGCCAGTACCATATTGTTTTGATGACTGCTGCTTTATAGTATAGTTTAATATCTGGTACTGCTAGGCCCCCTTCCTTCACATTTTTTTTCATTATTTCCCTTGATATTCTTGATCTTTTGTTATTCCAAATGAAATTTGTTATAGTTTTTTCTAATTCAGTTAAGAAGTTTTTTGGTAGTTTGATAGGTATGGTGCTAAAAAGGTAAATTAATTTGGGTAGAATGGTCATTTTTATTATGTTAGCTCGTCCTACCCATGAGCAACCAATGGCTTTCCAGTTGTTTAGATCCAGTTTTATTTGTTTGGAAAGTGTTTTGTAGTTGTTTTTGTATAATTGCTGTGTTTGTTTTGGTAGATAGATTCCTAAGTATTTTATATTGTCTAGGGTAATAATTTTCACAATTTTGACATATTAAAATATTCAGAGCCCTTGACCTGGGCTCTGCCTTTAGTATTTATTAGCTGTGTGACCATGGGACAGCTAGGTATATAGTGAGTAGAACACTGGGCCTGAGTTCAAAAGTGACCTCAGAAAATTACTAGCTGTGTGACCCTGGGAAAGTCACATAACCTCTGGCTGCCTCAGTTTCTTCAGCTGTAAAACGGGGATCATAGCACTTAGTTAACCTACCCAGGGTTGTTATGAGGACCAAATGAGATAATATTTGTAAGGTGCTCAGCAACTGTGTTGGCATAGTGGTTCTCAATACATGCTTATTCCCTTCTTTATCTTCCTTTTTCCTTATCCCCTTTCTTTTTTGCCATTACATTTATAGGGAAGTAGAGAAGTTCAGTGGAAGGGATATCGGAGGTAGAGTCAGAGAAATTGGGTTCAAATCCAGTAATAATTTTGACACTATTGACTTATATGCCTTTGTACATATAATTTCTCTGCCTCTGGGCCTTAATTTCCTCATCTGTAAAATGAGAAGATTGGATTAAGCGGACCTCTAAATTTCTTCTGGGTTTATAGCTATTGTTGGGGGGGCTTGGGATGAGCCCCTGGGGTTTTGAGATGGGTACCCTTTGCAAGAATGCAGGACTTCATAACTTAGCTTAGAAATAAAAAGAGAAATTTATTCATTTGGAATTCATGTTGAATTTGGCAGGGAGGATAGCATAGACAGAAAGCTGCCTCCTCGAAGGGATCAGGTGATACATGACTTAAGGAGGGTGTGAATTCAGGCAGAAGGGTGTGTGGGAGTTGGTCATCTGACTAGGGTCAGAGTGATATATTATGTCCTGAAGACATAGGGTATAGCTTAGGTAAATGTCTTAGATTTCAACCTGATGATAATTGGGGCATAACTAGAATATGTATATCTGTGTCCATCTCAAAACCTAGAGGAGAATCCAAAGGGGATAATTCTCTCAAGGGTCTTTCTTATCATTAGTCTTTAAAGTCCAGGCTGACCCTTTCATTAGCCTTAACAAAAATGCAAGGAAGCAAAGGAATTTTCCTACTTATAATTTGACCTGAAGCACTTCTATAATTTGGGGGTACAAAGTAAACCTAGAGTTCCACATTACTATGATCCTAGTATCTTGCTATCTGATGCCAATATACAGAGATTCCCTCCTTCATCTAGACATTGTACTTGGTTACTGACAGGACCATGAAAAGGAAAATGATTTTTCAAATGAATGAGTGGCCCAATTGTTCTTAAAAGGACATTACAGTGTGAACCATTAGAGATAATTTAGACAGGGTACCTGTCCTTGAAGCAGTTCAGACTCTTCTGTCCAAATTTTTATAACTGAGGAGTCCCTGGTCTGAATAGAATGTTCCTTGAGCCCGATAAGGCCTCTTTTTTGGAATGTCTCTACCTCCCCCTAAATTTTTAACCTTTTGTTAAGCAGAGGTGAGAGGGCTATTAATGCTAATTTTACAGTTCAGAAGGAGAGGCAGTAGCACTGAAGGAACTATGGATTATCGAATACAGGCAGAAATAGGCAGAATAAAAATTTTGGATGTGAAGTAAGGTTTAAAAAAATTGAAACTATTTTCTCCTTTTTCAGTGATCACAGGTGCTGGAGATGGAATTGGGAAAGCATATGCATATGAGGTAAATTACAAGGAACATCCATGTTTTATACTAAAGATTGCTGCTATTCAACATTCTCTCTCCATTTAAGACTTGTTGTCATCATTATTGTGCACAACCCAATGCCTAATTAGAAATGAGATCTACATGCCATTCAGCAAAATCCATTGCCTTACTAACAACTTCAAGAGTTAGCAGAATTTCCTTTCTCCCTCCCTCCCTCCCTCCCTTCCTTCCTTCCTTCCTTCCTTCCTTCCTTCCTTCCTTCCTTCCTTCCTTCCTTCCTTCCTTCCTTCCTTCCTTCCTAGCATACTAAATGCAAAGAGTTTTGTATTAAATAACTTTGTCTTAGACACATAGCCAACAATTCAGTAATTCATTAGACCATGGTACCCTTAAGTAGTGCCTCAAGTATTTTCTGCTTAAATTAATCCTCATAGACTAGAAAAGGTCCATCTTAGGTTTAAAGCTAGATGGGGGAACTTTAGAATCCATCTAATTATGCCCTTTATTTTGTAGATAAGGAAACTGAGGCCTAGGAAGGTGATTTGCCCAAAGTTACAAAGGACTCAAATCCAGCTTTTCTGACTCAAGAGATTGTAATCAAGATCAGACCCAGGGAATTCTCTCTTACTATGGGATTCTAGACCTGTTGGAAACCAGTTTTCACTACAGCTACCTAGACCTCACAATCTGGTTAGGGAGTGGGGAGTTGGCAAAGGTTTCCCATAGCAACAACTGACACCAACTTGAACCATTCCTTTCTTGGTTACTAGTGAGACTTTGGTTTGCCCATTTTATATGATCCTATTGAGATAAAACAAGATTAAAAAGAGGTGGGGATTTGAACCCCAATCTTCCCAAATTCAAGTTCAGAATTCTATGTAATATACCAGGACTTCTCAAACTTCTTGATCCCTTTTACACTTTTAAAAATGATTGAGCACTCCCAAAGAATTTTTGTTTAAAAGAGGTTACATCTATTAATATCTATCATATTTGAAATTAAAATGGATAATATTCAGAATATTTATTGATTCATTAAAATAGTAAACTCTTTATATATTAGCATAAATAATTTTATTTAAGAACTCTATATTTCCCAGAATAAAAAATTTAGAGAAGAGTGACATTGCTTTATATGTTTTTTTTTAAAACCCTTGTACTTCGGTGTATTGTCTCATAGGTGGAAGATTGGTAAGGGTGGGCAATGGGGGTCAAGTGACTTGCCCAGGGTCACACAGCTGGGAAGTGGCTGAGGCTGGGTTTGAACCTAGGACCTCCTGTCTCTAGGCCTGACTCTCACTCCACTGAGCTACCCAGCTGCCCCTGCTTTATATGTTTTTGCAAACCTCTTTGATGTCTGTTTTCATAGAAGACAGATTCTTATATATACTTCTGCATTCAATTTATTGTGATGGGTCATTTTAGTTGAAGACTATAAAGAAAATCTGCACTCACTCAGATGTGTATTTGGAAAACATTGGAAAACAGAAAAGTATTTTAATAGGCAATAGAATAATTTTTACCTTGGGGACCCCTGAAAGGGTCTTGGGTCCTGTGGATTATACTCTAAGAAATACTACCCTACACCAGGCTGCCCCAGCTTTTTCTAGAATCTTATCTTGTTTTGGCATGTCTTCTCCCTCACCCCACTCTTTTTCTTCCTTTTCCCCTGGCCCTGACAAAAGACCATTCTCCTAGGTAAGACTTGAGGAGGCTACCAGCTCCCTTTCACTCCTCTTTGAGGAAAAGATTATCTCTGAGATCCCTTATAATTTTGGGATGTTAGGGTTCTGTGGTTTGGGGACCTGGGGGATAGATTAAATTTTGATATTTATTTTTCCTTAGCCACAGAGCTATTCTCTCCCTCTCCCTCTCCTCTCCTTCCAACTTTTACTCCTTAGCAAGGGCAAGAAGAGCATTCAGTCATTAAGTCAATCAGCCAAAAATTGATGTATCCCTGAGGGATGCAAAGAAAGGTAAAGGACAATCCTTGAGCTTCTGAAAAAAACTACCCAATAGAATGTAAGCTTATTGTGGGCAATGGCCTTTTTTTTTTTGCCTTTGCATTCCTAGCATCTAGCAGCAAGCCTTGCTTATTAAACAACCTTAATTAAACAAATTAAACAATACCATCTGAGGTCCAGAGAGGGGATGTAATTTGTTCTACTTCGTAGGAGAATAGTGAAAAGCTTTCTTGCTGTGAATGGGGCACATAGTATGTGGCCATGATAATAATGTTCACCAGTTTTCTGATGCCCTTAAATTTTTTAAGAGTGCATTTCTATTATTTTCTCTTGTTTTTAGTTCCCCCAAACTATAGCTTGCCTGCCTCCAATCATCATATCACAGCAATTGGCAACTTCTGCACAGCAGTATTAGTTATCAGATACTGGATAATAATTTCACTTTGAATTACACTTTGGGAAATCACTTCTGACAGAGAGAATGGTTATTGTAGGGAACAATTATCTTTAAGTCCATTTATTGACTGAACATTTCACTAAAGCTACTTAAAACCTCACCCAAGGCAACTTTATGTTCTTGAATTATATGCCTTAGAGTTGCTTTCAGCTCTGATCATGGCTTTTGATAAAGACATTAAATCAATATACAATGCTCTCCATTATACATTATGTTCTCCCTACTTTTGGATGGAATTAGCCTTGGGCTAGGCAGGACCTGTGGGTAGCTCTGAGCTCCTCAAGAATAAAGCTGAGGGTGGCTCAATTATGTTCAGCTCTTTTCTGTTTACATAAAAAAAATTCTCACCTTGAGATGGAGTTTTTGTTTTTATTGGGAGTAGATTTCCTTATTGCATACTTTCCTCTTCTAATACACCATATCTCACAATTATAAAATTATTTGATAAGTTTATAAAGTGCTTTCTTTGAAAATATTATTCACTCTATTTCTTGTAGTTCAGTTGCACCTGATGCTTTATGACCCCATTTGGGATTTTCCTGGCAAAGATATTGGAATAGTTTGTCATTTCCTTCTCCAGCTCATTTTGCAGATCAGGAAACTGAGGCAGGGTTAAGTGACTTGCTCAAAGTCAGTCAGTCTATCTGTCTGTCTGTCTCTCTGTCTGTCTGTCTCTCTCTCCATAGAATTTTAATCATAACAATCCAAGGTAGCGCATAGCTGCCCTGATGATATCAATATCTTACTCAATAAACTCCATTGGTTTTATTACATTTCCAGAATCAAATATAATGTCATTTGTCAGGATTTAAAAACCCTTTACAATCTAGTTGTAAAGCCTACATTGATGGTTTTCTTATACCTCACTCCTCATCCATAGTTTACTACTGCATTCATCAGCACTGGCATTTTACTGTTCCTCACACATGATATTCTGTCTCCTGACTGCCTTTTTACTGGCTGTCTCATATGCCTTAAATTCCCCATCTAAAATCATCTCCCTCCTAGAATCCTAGAATCTGCACCTCCTCACTTCATTTGAAGTTTTGCATGTGGTTTCTTGAATCTCACTGTCCTCGTTCATTCTGTGCTTTGGTCTTTGTTGCCATACAAATTTTATAAGGTTAGGAGTTTCTTTTGCTGTTTGCTCATTTTCCCAGTTTTTTTTTTTTTGCCTGTGGACTGGGAATTCTGAAAGCTGATGATTCTGTCTCCTCTTTTGCTGGCTTGCAGGGCTAAGCACTGTGAGCTATTTTGCCCTGGTGCTATGTCTTCACTGTAGCAGGTCAAGTTTAAAAGAGTCCAGTGCTATGGACTTCCAGGCCTCACTGTAGGCTGGTGCCAGGGCCTGGGACTTTACAGGGTGGATCTAAGGTGCTCTTCTGTTGGTATAGTCCCAGGATCCCAAAGTTGGCCTATGCTCAGTTTTGGAATCTGTCACAGTAGTTGGTAGGGTGGTTGGTCAGGACTCCTCTGTGTGCAGTTTTGTTCCCTGTTCCCTCTAATCCCATGAAAATCAACTCTGTCTGCCTATTTTTCAAGTTGTGTTTAGCTAGAGAGCCCTTTACTCCATCTTACTGTTGGTTTTTTACTCCTGTTGTTTTGAGGTACTTTTTAAAGGTTGGTTTGGAAGGATTGTCAGAGTGGTTTCAGCTTTCACTGCTACTAAATCGCCATCTTGGCTCTGCCTTTACCCAGAAGGGATCTTAATCCATTCTCTTAATATGAAACCCAGTTTCCTCATCTGTAAAATGTGAAAGTTTGACTGTATAATAATAATAATGATTTACATTTTACATGGTACTGTAAGTTCATCAGAACACCTTCCTTAGAACAATTCTGAAATAGGTTGGGAATTTTTATTCCAAATTATACAAATGGGGAGACAGCATTTGAGAGGTTGTGATTTGCCCAAGATAATAATAATTTCTCACACTTATAATGTTTTAAGATGTGCAAAATGCTTCATAAAAATTATCTCACTTGATCCTCACAATAACTCTGTGAGATGGGAACAATGAAAATAGTTACTATTTTATAGATGAGGAAACGGAGGTTCAGGGACATGAAATACTTGCCCATGGCCACACAACTGGGTTCAGAGAAAGAATGTGAAATCAAAATTCTCCTGATTCCAAGCATGACTTATTTTCAACTGGCCCTTTCCTGCTCCAAATTTAATACCATCCCAGGATGGATGGACTAAAGAGATAGTCATTTGAAGGTTTGCTGTAAATAGCCATATTTTTCTAGCAGTAAATTTTTCAGGTCAATCTCAGAGCAGGATGATCTCAGTTGCTCAGGTTGCAATTGAGTGTTATAATTTTTCCTGTTTCTTTCCCAGTCACTGAAGGCAGTCTTTTCTTGTCAATAATTAGTAGTGGCTTTCTGTGATTGAACTTTGATTTCTATGGTTGGTTGGGAGATCTGTTAATTTAGGTCACAAAAATGTTCAGTGTCATCTCAGCAGTAGGAATAGAACATACTTAAAAAATTTTTAAGAGCTAGTTGATAAAAATGTCATGAAAGAAATTAAAAAAGAAAAGAACCAGTGTTTTATTTCTTTCTTTATAATTATGGCAAAACCCTATGGGTCAAAGGGTATGTGGTCTGAAGGCCTTTGATCTAGTAGCCCCTTAAAAATTTGGGTTAGAGATTACTTTTTCCTACATCCTTCAAACTGGATGCTTTATAACTTCCATCTCTTTCTTCTAGCAGAATTTTATTAGGATCAGCCATTTGACAGATACACATGCCTACAGTGTAAGGATCTTAAAGAACAAACTCAATATGAGTAGGCAAATTATATAAGTATACAGTCAAAAGTGTAATGGCAAAGGTTTAATTACTAGCTTTCCTCACAAAAAAGTACACACCATACTTTTTCAAATTTAATCTGCATTATTAGCATTTTTTCATCATTTTCTTAAGTAGTTTACAATCAACAAAATAATGTCAAACTCTGATTTGTAGTCATTTCTATTTCCCAGGTCTAAAAGTTCACAATGGGAAGTTAACAATAAACTCTTTGTCCTGCATGAGGCAGTTGTAGCACAAGGTAAAATTATAGATTTCATCCTGGTTTGCCTACGAGAGATTTCAGAACCACTGAACCATTGTATAGGGAAAATCCTCTTCATTGTACTTTGAGATGTCTGTGATCTCTCCCTGTTTTATTCTATTTCTGGCCCTAGGTCAGGGAAGTTCTTTTGTTTTTTGAGGAAATCATGCCCTTCCTATGTGATTATCCAGGTTCATCTCTTAAGTTCAGGCTAAATTATAGCACAAATGATTTCCTGGCACTTTAAAAAGAGGACTCCATGAATTTGTTATATGATTCATACCTTTCCTGAGAGGCATTTTCATTCTGATCTTGTCTACTCTTCCTTTCTAGTTGTTCTTTATTCTGGGCAAATTTCTAATGGATAGAGAGTTGATTTTCTGTAGCTCAACTCTCCCCTTTCTTTAACCCAGTGATGGCAAACCTTTTAGAGACCAAGTGCCTAAACTGCAGCCCTCATGCTGCGTGCCAGCATCCTTCTCCCCACCACCATGACCTACCCCAGACAAGGGAGGGAGGAAGTACTCTTATTGGATTGCTGGGCAGAGGGAACTGTGATGTGAAAAATGTTCTCAGGCATGGATGGAGAGGGGAGGGGGAGGAGCAGCCTCCTCTGGCACATGTGCCATAGGTTTGCCAACATGGCTTTAACCCATTTCCCTCACACTATAGTTCTCTGTCCTTCAAGAGCTCCATTACTACACCTCAAACTTGCTCTCAGGAAAGATTATATCAGTCATTTACACCTTATTCTGAATATAAGTAAATGAATGCATTTCCTCCTTGGGGATGGGGTACTTTTGCTTTATGGTATCTGTAGTCACAGCTAGAAAGGAACTGAAGGCTTTGTTCCATTATATTACATAATTTAGGCAAATAGGGAAAATCCTTTATTTTTGGAGGGGAAAGAATTCTTCCTAGGATCTATAAAATCACATATACATGTCCAGACTCTATCTTTCTCCTCTTCTACCCACATATGCACACCTGAATTCACACTCTTTCTTTTGAACCATTGTCAGCTAATAGCAGCCCATTTTTTTCTTCTTTCCCCATTACTCATTAAGTATCAGCATAAATAAATGTTCTTTATTTACATAGACTCCACAGGCAATAACCTAAAGTGCTGGGGGTAGACAAGAGTGAAAACACACACACACACACACACACACACACACACACACACACACACACACTCACACTCCAGAAAGGTTATTCATCATAATATGATTACTCGTGTTCTGGATTATCATATAAAAAAAACCCCGGACATCTGGGATTTCAGCCTACTTAAAAACCTGAATTTTCTGAAAAGAAGGTCTGGAAAAAATCCAGTGTATAGGGTGTCCTTGACCATCCCTGAAATAGACAAGAGTTGGGTTTTGGGTAGACAAAGGGAACAATGTCATCTCCCAGACAATCAGAGTTCTCTTTGTTTTGAGGATGGGGGTAGGGGTGGTGTTCCTCCCATTCCCTCTGATTCCTTCACATGCCTCCCTTAAAATGAGCTTTCAAAACCTCCTAGGTCTAAGTGTTTGCAGGGGCCCTAGGGAATAGCTGAACAGTTAGTAAAGAGCAGCTTAGGAAGCTAGCATCTTTTGTGTGGTGAATGCAAATGGCTGCCCACAATGCCTTTAATGGACAATTTCCCCTTTCGAAGTTTGATGAAGTGAATTAGGAAACAAAGGTTCTGATTTCTCAGACATTCTTTCCATTGTTTCTGGGAGTCTCAAGGGTGGGAGAAAAGTTTTCTACGTATATAGATAGGGCTTTAGGACATCATTGCAGGGAGTCAGCTTTGAGATTGAACAGGCTTAGTGTTTTGTTTTGAGGAAAATTTAGGACAGGCAGCTGCTGCAGCTGGGAACCAACTTCAAGATCTTATTCTAGTGATCTGCAGTCTCAGCAGCCTGGTTTCTTCAAAGATTATCCAGGCAACATCCTTTAAGGCTTTACTTATGCTGGCCTTGTTTTAGATAAAAGGTATACTCCAAAAAATTATGAATCCATATCTGTAAGTGTTTTCATGTTCTAAAGCACCGTAGGAGGGCAGGTTATTTACAGGAACCTGGATAGTGAGTCCTTTGTTGGTGTGAATTATCCCCCCAATTTATCATTTTATTTGCTAGATTTTCATAATTGGAGCACTCCTGCCTTTATATATGTTTGTTTAGTGTTAAAGCTATAAAAATACCTTAGCTTGGGCTGTAATAGAACAACTCAGATTGAAAAGGTTATCAAATTTATTCCCCTAGATCTGGGCTGTATAGCATCAAGATTAGTCCAGAAAAAAACATACATCTGCCTTTGTCAGGGTGATGGCATGGAACCTATGTAATGGCCTCATTCCTTGATTGTAATGGAGGATGGATTCTTGTGGAAAAATCTCTCCCCTCAGCAGGCTATAAGGGGAACCAAAGAGAAAAAGTTACCTCTCTCTCTGCTTCTCAATGTCTGTCTCTTCCCTCTCTTTTGCATTTTGCTAGTTCTCCCCTGAACTTCCTAACATAGCAATAAAGCCATTTTCAATTCATTCCATTATTCACTTCAACAAACATGTATTCAGCACTCACATTTGTGTCAAGTACTGGATCCTTGCCCTCAAAGAGTTTACAGATTTAGCGTAGGTTATAGAACAATTTTCCTAACTTATGCTTTGCTGCTGGACTTTTGAAAACTCTGGAAGAGAGAACAAGGCTGATGACTTTGTGCAACCTTGCCTCACTTGAATCCAATTCATGAGCAAGTCAGAACATAATCCTGGGGTGTCATTGGTCCTTTTTGAAAGTGAAGGACAAACAGTGAGATGAATGTGATATAAATTTAAATTAGAATGACAAGTGCACAAGAAGAGTACAAAATGCTATGAAATCAGATGAAGGGGAGTCCAGAGGAGAGATTTCAGACTTCAAAAAGGATTCTGTATTGGAACTTGGTTTTAGAGGATAGGTAGGATGTGAGTAATCATTGAGGAGGGCATTCCAGATTCAGAAAGCCGTAAATAAAGGCAAGAAGATTGAAGAAACACAGGGAGTGAAGAATACCTTTGGGAAAGGAGCGAAATATCTTGAATGCCAAGCTAAGGACTTTGGCTTTTATTCTATAAGTGATGGGGAGCCATTGAAAAGTTTTGAGTACTGAGGAAACATTCTCAGACCGTGCTTTAGGAGGGTGAAGGCTAGATTAAAAAGGAAAAATGTAGAAGGTGGAAGGGGAGGCAGAGTAGTAATACATTGGAATGTCATCAGAGGACCAAGGTTCAAATCCTGCCTCTTATGTATATTTTCTGTGTGCTGTATAATACAAATTAGAATAATAATTACATAAGAGAAGTTCAAAGTGCTCTTTGAGCAAGTTAATTGACCTCCCCAGGCCTCAGTTTATACATTTGTAAAATGGGGGGTGGGGCTGGATTAGATGGCCTCTGAAGCTTTTCAATTCTAGATCTTTGATTCTGCAAAAGATCACTAAGGAGCATAATCAAGGGTTAGTAAACTAGGGTCTGAGGACCAAATTCCTCTTCCCACCTGTTTTTGTGTGATCCTTGAGCAAACCAAGGTTTTTCCATTTTTATTCAGCCCCTGTACAACCCCAGGTAAGAAAAACTGTTCTTAGCTTTCCATTTGATCTTACAAAAACAGGCAGCCCAGCTAGTTTTGTCTCTCTGATAAGTAATTTGCCAACTCCCAGAAATGAAAGGTACTGAAGCTCTGAGCTAGACGGGTTGGAAGAGATATTATAATGTAAGCTTTAATAGAATTTGTGACTGATGTTTTGTGCTTCTTCTATCAAGAAAGTTTCCTTTAATAACTAAACTTTATCATTCCTGCTACATTATAGTCTCTTGTTCCGTCTTCAATGGGAAATGTTATAGTTATTTTTGTTCAAGTCTTCTGTTTTTACTAGTTTGTTACTTTGTAGCTTATTCTTAACCCAGTAAGCCTCATCCTGATTTGAAGGGCCTTGAATCCACTCCAGGATAACCCTCCTTGGCCCTGTTCTTGGATAATTGGCACATCCCTCCTAAGCATCTCAGATCCAATTTAACCGTCTACCATTTTCAACTTCACAGTTATCCATCTCTCTCTCCTTCCTTATTCCATATCTAATCAATTGCTAAGATATGTAGGTTTCAGCTCCCCAGAGTTGTTAAAAGCATAGGAGTAGGAGTAGGAAGACCTTAATTCAAATCTTACCATTCACACTTACTAAAGGTTGACCTTTAGGCAAGAAGATACCATACCTCAACATTGCCTCAGTTTCTTCATTTGTAAAATTGGGGAAACAGTACCTTCTTCAATGAATTATTGTGAAAATTAAAGGAGAGAGTTTATGCCGAGTAAAATACATTGTCAAATTATATATATATACATATATATATAATTTTAGTTAATTAATTAATTTGTTTGTTACATTAAAATTTCCAGATATCTTTCTCCTTTCTTCCCCTCCCTGCCCTAGAGAAGACATTATTTGACAAAAAGATACATGCATATAAGACTATGTCTTATTGATATTTATCAGTTCTTTCTTTGGAAATGGACAAAGACAAGCCATTCTTCAAATAATATTTTATTGTTGTATATAGTATTTCTTGCTTCTGCTCATTTCATTCCATAATTTCAGTAGGTCTTTCCATGTTTAAAAAAAATAACCTGTAGATATTTTCATTCAACCCATTTCCTCTCTGTTCAAATGACTGGTACTGTAGTTAAGTCTTTATCCTCTCTGTCTCTGCCTCTCTCTCTATCTTGGTCTGTCACCGTCTCTCTTTTTTAAAAAAGCCTTACCTTCTGTCTTAGAATCATAGGCAATTGGAGTTAAGTGACTTGACCTCCTATCTGCAAGCCTAGCTCTCTAGCCACTGAGCCACTTAGCTACTCTGCCTTCATCCTCTCTTATATAGATTATGACAATAACTTCTCCACTGATCTCCCTTATCTTTTATATGAGAATCAATGAACACTAAGTATTGGTTCCAAGGTAGAAGTGTGGCCAGGGCTAGGCAGTGGGGAGTTAAGTGATTTCCCCAGCATCAACAGCTAGGAACCAGCAATTACTTTCTAAATATTTTGTATTGACCTTTCTGTATACTCTTGGAGCATGGAAACTATTTGCAGGAAGGAATTGTTTGCTTTTGACTTTGTATCCAGTTCCTAGTATAGTACTTGGCACAGAGTATCTACTTTATGAATGTCCATTGAACGAATGAATGGATCTTAATATGTACAAAGATGCGCAATATAATGTCACCTGGGAAGACAGAAAGAAAACAAGTTTGGCAGTTGAGAGAATTCTGGGCCTGAAGACAAGAAGACCTTGGTTCAAATCCAGTTTCAAACACCTAACTAGCTAATGGCTAGTGGGCAATTCACTTAAACTGTGTGCCTGTTTCCTCAACTGTAAAACAGGAATAATAATAGTACCTACCTGCCAGCGTTATTGTGAGGATTAAATGAGAAAAGACTTAAAAAGTGCTCAGCCAGTGCCTGGCACATATAGAAATGTTAGCTAACATTATTTTTGTTGTTGTTCATTCTCCATTTTTGAAGAGGATCAATGATGTCTTGACTGTGTGAGCTGGATTTAAGTGAGGCAGAGTTTTGCAAAGTTGTCAGCCTCGTTCTCTCTTCCAGATTTCAATTATTATTATCCATTATTACTAGAAAGCAGAGAAGTAGCTTAGCAGATAGAACTCTAGGCCTGGGTTAGAAAGACCTAAATTCAAATCCAGCCTCAGATACTGTGTGTGACCCTGTACAAGTCACTTAACCACTTGTTTTCCTTAATCCACTGGAGAAGAAAATGGCAAACCACTCCACTAACTTTGCCAAGAAAACTCCATGGAAAATACTGGTGTGCTATGTCCATGAGATCACAAAGAGTCAGACACATCCAAACAACATCACTATTTTAATAGTATTAATTATTACTTCACTTAACTCCCCACTGCCTAGCCCTGGCCACTCTTCTACCTTGGAACCAATACTTAGTGTTCATTGATTCTCATATAAAAGATAAGGGTTTCAAAAAAAGAAATTGCTTAAGAAGGGGAACATTAACCACTAACTAGGTGGGCTCACAGAAGTCTTAAGGCTCTTAAACCGAGCTATGGAGAGACTCAAATTGCAAATTCTCTGAAGAGGAATTGAATCCAAGAATGAAAGGAGAACTTGTGCAAAGCCACAGATGGGGAATATGAAATGTCATACATGGGACTCAAAGGAAGCCATTTTGGCTGAAAAGTCTCATCTTCAAGTCTCATCTCAAATCTCACCTTCTGCTATAAGCCTTTCTTAGTCTTCCTCATTGCCAGTGCCTTCCCTCTGGGATCACCTCTAATTTACCCTGTATATATTACACGGTATGTACATAGTTATTTGCCAGTTGTGTCCCCCATCAGAATCGGAGCTCCTTAAGGTTGAGGACCACATTTTTTTGTTTGTTTGTTTGTTTGTTTTTATCACTTAGCACAACACTCGGCACATAGTGAGTACTTGTTGACCTAAAGTTAAATGTAAGGAGACTTATGTGAATTTAATCTGGGAAGACAGGTCAGGAACAGACTATGAATGATGAAATGCCAGATGAAGAATTTATATCTTATTATCTTCATTTATATCTTGATTATCTTAGAAGCAATAGGGAGCCATTGAAATTCTAAAGTCAAAGAGTGAAATAATCAGCTATGTGGTTTAGAAATATTAATTAGACAACTCAAGGAGGCTAGATTGGGGAAAGGACAACATAATACTACACACTTAAGCTCTATGCTCAATTATTGTCATTTTTACCTATTAGGCCACATACAAAAGGCACCCCTGCTCCAACACTACTTCTTCCTCCATACCATACTCTTCAGCCACATTCAGACAGCATATATTGACTGTTGACTTATGATCATCTCAAAGCCACACAAACCAACCTCCTGTCTAATTCTTGATGCTACTAAATCCACTCATTAACCTTAAGGAGTTGCCCTGGCCACTTTCCATACAAGGGTAAAACACAAGGGAAAAATCTCATAAAGAAGGGAAAAACATGAAACTGTATTCCCTTCCCATCTTCACAAGTTCAAAGCTTCATGCTGAAAAATATTCTTAAAAAGCTAATTGTATCGAGGAGATTGGGAACAACATATATATGTAGAATAAAAAATAGAGACAAGAAGTCATAGCTGCCCAAGTAGATAATTTGACTATTTGTGTAGGAGCACATGGTCATCTCCTCCACATCTTCCCTTCCTGATGGTCTGTAAATATGTTTTGAGCACAGCAAACCTGTTAAATCTATGAAAAACTAAAAGTTTTGTCCCCCATACATTCGGATTTTTTTAAACCAGCTCTTTAAAGTCATTTAGTTTCTTCTAGATGATATGGTACAAAGAGGTGACACAGTGGATAGAGCACTGGGTTTGGAGTCTGGAAGAAGTAAGTTCAAATCTGGCCTCAAACACTTACCAACTGTGTGACCCTTGGCAAGCCAGTGAGCTTTGTCTACCTTCATTTCCTTATTTGTAAAATGAGCTGGAGAAGGAAATGATAAACCAGTCCAGGATCTTTGCTAAGAAAATCCCAAATGGGGTCACAAAGAGTCAGGACATGACTGAAAAATAATTGAAACAACAGCAAAAAGGTATCATTCTGTGTATTGGTTTCTTCATCTGTAAAATAAATGGATTTGGCTTTATGGCTCCTAAAGGCTCTTCCAGATCTAAATTATCTTTATGCCTGCAATCAAGGTAGCTGTAAACTGGAGGTCTTTTGGGACTATTGGCATAAGTCCAGCTTAAGGTATACATAATTGGAATATATGCCTGGTAAATTAAGAAACATGATTTAGCTTTATGCTCGTTAAAACAACTCATTAACATAAAAAGGAAAAATGATTTAATGAAATTCTAATTATGAACATAGATATAACGGAACAAGATTTAAAGGAATTCAAACATCTCCATTTTATTTCCTTAAATTTTTTTCATGAATTCAATGGCTATAAATAGTTATTTAATAAAATCTTGATTTTATTTTTTACCGCCATGGCAATTTTTGCTTTCTCTTAATGATTATGCTTTTCAATATTGGCTCTTGTAAGGCTTAGGAACTTTTAAAACAGTTTAGGCATAAAAGTCCTGATGGCCTTTTATTCAGCTGCCTTCATTAATTGAGAATTGTTGCTAGAATGACTTCCTCTCTCAAATGTTTAACTCTCATTAATTGGTTAGGCTTTCTCCTATAAAAGAGAAATTCCTTGATAATCACGTGAGAGGCTTCAAACTACTTTCCCCTATACTTTCTATTACTTGAGGATCTTTCTTTCAGCTCTCAAAAAGAAAGGAAAGATGATGTCACTTTCTTTCCTTTTCTGGGTATTATTCATCATCAAAGATAATTTCCTTCCAATCATAAGTCAGTAACCAAATTTCTTTACTCAATCAGTATCTTCTCTTCTTTTGAGAGGAAAAACAATATTCAATTAGCACTAAACCACTCTTCTATAAACTTTGTCAGGCTAGCTTGTTCTCAGAGGAGCCAAATGTCCCTTCCCACTCCTGATTTTTTTTTTTTTTTGCTTTTGCTCTGAACATTTAAAATATATTTTAAACTACAGGAGAGAAAGTTTTAAAATAGTTTTTATGGGTGTCCTTATGTCAAAAATTAAGCATTAGGAGGCAGCTGGGTAGCTCAGTGGATTGAGAGCCAGGCCTAGAGACAGGAGGTCCTAGGTTCAAATCTGGCCTCAGACACTTCCCAGCTGTGTGACCCTGGGCAAGTCACTTGACCCCCAACCCTTACGAATCTTCCACCTATAAGTCAATACACAGAAGTTAAGAGTTTAAAATTAAAAAAAAATTAAGCATTAGCAAAAGAAATAGATAAAATCTCAACCAAATTATCAAAATACTAATCCTTATCCTGATTAGAGATACAGCTTATACCATTAAAAAATGAGCCTACTTAAAAATAATGGTTGTTGTTTATGTAAATGGGTAGAATGGGAAAGAGATGAGTGAACAAAATGAATTTTTTATAAAATATCCTCTGCACATTTTGATTTTGACTCGAAGTACAGCCACTATTTGTGGAATTAGATTTGATTTGTAAGTTGGTTCTTAGACTCACTCTGGCAATCCTATTAATAAGTATTTATTTGTTACCAGCTATGTGCAAGGCTCTGTGAATAGCACTGGAAGTACAAAGACAAAACTAGAAACAATTCCTATTCCCTAAAAGTTTCTATTTTTCTGAGAGGAGGTAACATGCACATACAAGAAAATCAGAAGAGGAGGAAGGGCTAGATCTGGAGAAATTGAGAACAATGTTATCTGGAAGATGGCACTACTACCTGTCTGTGGTCACTGCATGTAAATAAATAAAGAAAAGCTTCAGGTAATACTAGAATTTTTGCATTTGTCCAGTTAAATAGAATTATCCAAAAGAACAAGCATATTTTGGTTAGTAGCCAGGATTCTGCAATTGAAAGAGGACTGGATTGGAGTCACAGAATCTCAGGTCATGGTCACTTACTACATTTGTGACATTGGGCCTTTACCAGTTTCTTCATCTATAAAACGAGGAAACTGGACTAGGTAATTTCTAAGATCCCTTCTATCTCTAAATCTATGACACTGTGAGTATCAACATTTCAGGATGTTGGTTATATTATAATAGTGTTCATAGATGATGATGGTGTTGAATCAATTTTGTGAGCTGACTCACACAGTGTCAGGTCTAGTCTCAAAGTCACATGGGAGGAGCAATTGTAACATACTGACTATGAAACCCAGGTGACACAGACCTCTTCTTTTCTTTCTTTTTTTTTTTCTGACTCTCCTCTTTTACTGTCATGCTTTGGTATTGGGCTCTCTTGCACAACCCAGAATCCTCTTTTTTTCCAGGAAGAGACAAGTAGAGTACAGAACTAAGTGAATTATTTAATCATCTCTTCCAAGGCTCCATCACCTCAGTCTACTAAACTTTTGGATTATTTTATGGGGATCACTGTGACCTCGTACATCCTGAATTCACAGGCTACATACGGGTTTGGAGTGCTAGGCCCTATGCACCTTACCTTCCTATTCAATTAGCCCCTGTTCCCTAAATAGAGATTTGCTCTAGAAGTAAATCCAGTTCCTTTCAGATCCACAGCTGATTCTTGAAACATACCCTCAAATTGCTCAGGACTCCCAACCTGAATAATACTTCTTTTCACTCACCAGCACACACTAACATATCTCACTCACATTTACACATCCCACCAACACATATACTGGATGATAGACCTGCTACTTGTATATACTTGAGTTAAATAACTGTGCCTTTTGCTTCCACATACCTACTCTCCACTCATGCTATATCCCCTCACAAATAGGAGCTATATTCTACATGATGATAATAATGAAGATGGTGATGGTGAAGGTAATAGCTGGATAGCATTTATATAGCACTTTAATTTTGCAGTGTTGTAGACATGCTAATTCATTTGATCACCTGTTCCCTCTATTACCACTGCCAGGAAAATGTCATATTGTTCCCTTAAAGCTAGCTATAATGCCTATCATTTATTGGTGGCTTCTTTGCCCCTTCCACCTTCAAAAAACAATTATCTGACTCTGACTTTAGGAAGCCCCACAGTCTAATAAGCAGGTTGAAGCAAGGATTTTATACTGATTGCTATAATTGCGGAACTGTAAAGCTCTGCACTTATCTGTTAAAACAAGAAGTCATTCTATTAATAATCTTAGTTTTTTAAACCTCCCTAGCTAGCAAAACATGGACTAAATATTGTGATGATCAGCAGAACCCTCGAAAAGCTCCAGGCAGTTGCCAAAGGGATTGGTAAGTGATCCTAGTAATAAAAGAACTTTTGAGAATTGTAGAACAAGTTTGCTCATCCTTTCTGCATTCACCTGAAATGGTTGGTCTAGATATCATTCCTCTAGAGCAGGGGTCTTTAAAGTGAGGCCCCCGAGCTGTGTGGCATGTCAGTAGGATGATGTATTACCTCTTCCTTCTTCCATGGCCTCTCTTTCTTTCTCCCCAGATACCTCTTTATTCATAGTCTTGGAGGATAAAATATCCTGCCTTTATACTCTGGCTAGACATATGAAGTGAGTAACAAATATTGATTATGTCAGGATTTGGGCCATCCTAATGTCTTCCCTATATCACTAAAATATAATTAGCAAGAAATGCCTCTAGAATTAAAGCACTAATATTCCCCATTGAAAATGTCTGCACCAATCTCAGGACAGAGAATCTGGGTAGCTTTTGCTACACATTTTTTATGAAGCAATATTGCACATATTCCTGTGCAATCAAAGACATTGTGTACATACCCACTTTGCCCTCCCCATTGCAGGTAATCTGTTTGAGGTTAAAGAAACAGTGTTTTCAAATTCTTCCCTAACAGAGTTGGACATTTAAGACCCATAGCCAAGATTGGAAAACTATGCATCTATCTTTTCCCTTAATCTTTCTTTTCTCAACCTAGGAGGGTCATATATTTGTATTGTGGTATAGCAGTAACAGCACCCCAAATTTTCAACTTTATATGTAATTTCAGTTACAAATGTGCCAGAGACTGACTACTCTGAAACATTTCTCAAGTTCATGGCTGCAGAATCATTCATTAAAGTACTTTGCAGTATGACATTCAATGAGAATATATTTAATCCATCTGATTGGTTTAAAAATTTTTAAGTTGTCTTCAATTTAAGTTGGCTGAAGCTCCCTTCATATGGGGTAATAATAGCTGCTACAAAATCCAAAGATGGGGATAGCAGCCCCCAAGAAGCATAGTCTTTTATTAGCTGATGAAGATCAAGAGTTATTGCTTTTCCCATAGAAAGAAATGAAGCTTCAGCCTGAGGCTGGATGCTCTCTATCTGTAACAGAATTCTGAAGTATCAAGTATTTAGCATATCACATGGCACATAGTAGGTATTTAATAAATGTTTACTGACTATCATATTGCTTAGCTAAACTCTTTATAACATTTTTGACATTAACAATAACTCCACGCCCAAATCACATCCCATTTTTGACAAAAGCCTAGATCCAGGTTTTGGTGATAAGAGATCACATTTGATAAAAATTGTTGGGTCAATTGGAAAGTGGCTTGGCAGAAACTAGACCACTATCTTACACCATTTACTAAGATAAGATCAAAAAGGTTATATGATCTAGACCTAAAAGGAGATACCATAAATAAATTAGAAGAAAGGGAACATATTACCTATAAAATTTAGGGATAGGAAAGGAATTTATAAGAGATAGAGAGCATTGTGAAATGTAAAATGAATAAGTTTGAGTACATTAAATTGAAAAAGTTTTGTACAACTAAAACAAATAATGCCAAGATTAGAAGGAAAGCAGAAAATTGGGGAAAATTTTTTATAAGCAGCCTCTCAGATAGAGCTCTCATATCTAAAATATATAGAGATAATGATCAATATGGAAATATGTTTTGCATGATAATACATATATAACTCAGATCAAGTTGCTTGCCATTTCTGACAGGCAGGAAGGAAGGGAGGAAGAGAAACAATTTGGATCTTATAATTTCAGAAAACATGATAAAAATTGTTATTTAAAATATTGCATATAAAATGTAATTGGGAAAATAACATATCTTTAAAAAAATTATATTGGGAATTCCATCCCCAATTAATAAATGGGCAAAAGATATGAACAAACTATTTTAGATGAAGAAATCAAAGCCATATAAAGCTTTATAGCTCTATAGTTATAGATGCTCTAGAATGCTCTAGATCAGTGATGGGCAAACTATGGCCCAAGGGCCAGATGGGGGGGGGGGGCTAAAATGTTCTATCCCACTGCATGACATTTTTTTCTAATCTGACAAATACAATGAGTAGGATACAATACAATGAAACTTCAAAAGAGTTGCCTTAGAAACAGACAGACAGATGAGCATTTCCTTTCTTTTGGCCCCCTCTTTAAAAAGTTTGCCCATCATTGCTCTAGATCATTACTGATTAGGGAAATGTAAATCAAGGCAATTTTGAGAATTCATCTTGTGCCCATTAGATTGGCTAAACTTAAAAAAGGGCAAAATAACAAATGTTGGAGGGGGTGTAAAAAAAAGCATTAATACACTATTGGTGGAACTGTGAACTAAACCAACCATTTTGGAGAGCAATTTGGAATTACATCCAGAGAGTTATAAAACTGTGTATACCCTTAGACTCAGTAATACAGATGTTGGATCTATTTCCCTAGAAGATTAGGAAAATAGGAAAAGAACCTATACATTCCAAAATATTTGTAGCAGCTCTTTTTGTGGTGGCAAAGAACTAGAAACTGAGAGGATGCTCATCAATTGGGGAATGGCTAAACAATTTATGGTATATGATTGTGATGGAATACCACTTTCCCATAAGAAACCATGAACAGATACATTTTTTTAAATGGGGAAAAAACTACATGGGCTAATGAACAGGAAAATACTACTCATACCAGAAGAACATCATAAATGGCTCCAGACTTAATGCTTGAAGAATAAATTGTGAATGTTACCTTGGGGAGCTTCAACCTTGATTGTGCCCACAGAACAATAGAACATGAATTGAAGGTAGACAGATGTATGTAAGGATCAGTTAAGTGATACCACAGTAATAAATCATAGGAACTATAATATACTGTGCAAGTCTCATTATTTGCAGTGGTTTATTTTATGTCCTTCTGGAACTTAGGTTTTATGTCTCAATGGAAAATTCTATTATAGATTCCTGTTATTGAGTTCTCCTTCCAAATAGCTTCCTTAGGAATTATTTGAAAATAAATGGAGGTCCCATATTACCAAGGAGGAGGATCAGTGCCTTCTTTTGTGTACTTTTCATTCTCATCTTTACAGAGAAGACGACAGGTAGTCAGGTAAAGGTCATACAAGCTGACTTCACCAAAGATGACATATATGAGAACATCAAAGAGAACCTTCAAGGATTAGAAATTGGAATTTTAGGTAAGTTAATTAGGAATACAAAATTTCCATTGATGACGGTGAAAGTTTACTTAAAAATTATATGACTAATATTATCAGTTTCATTTACTAAATGATATCAGTTCAAAATGAATGCATAGCTTAATTTTAAATTATTTCAATTTTTAGTTGTTCACCTAAATGGAAGGGACCAGTGACTTAATCTGGATGATAGTCTACATTTGTATAAGTACAAGCTTCACAAAGCACTTTACAAGCATTATTTCATTTGGTTTTCACAACTTTGTGAGAGGGCAATTCAAACTTTCCCATTTTACAGATGAGAAAATTGATGCTCTGAGTGGTTAACTAAGGCTAGGAAATGGCAGTATTGAGATTCAAATCCTAATATTCTGAATGTAAATTAAATATTTTTCTCCATTATACCACAGCTTGTGCCAAATAGAAAAATTCCTTATAAATCTACCTTATACATTTACTCTTTTTGTGATCATGGGCATACCACTTAAACACTGAGTTTTAGTTTACTTGTCTATAAAGTGGGAATAATGTTTATACTACTACACAACAGGATTGTAAGGAAAGTGCTTTGTAAAACTTAAACTCACATTAATGTTGTAGATAGTTTATCACAGAGTGAAAAAACTCCAGGTTGTACTTGGAGTACTTGGAGTTGGGAAGAAAATTCCCTTTTTCTCTGGTCCTTAATAGTCAAGTAAATTTTGATTAATCTTTGTGGGGTTTAAAGGTCCTAATTTTGAGGAAATTCAAATTGTTGTGGATCGATTTTCTATAGTATCAGGTACCTTTTGACAGTCTTTAAATTCTTCCATTTTCTCATAGTCAACAATGTTGGAATGCTTCAAAATATTTTCCCATGCCATTTCCTTAGTGGACCAGATAAAGTACAGGTCAGTAGTTTTTCTTTCTTATTAATTCATTGTTCATCTTACCTAGCAGCAACTGAACCCTGGGGTCTACCAGCTAGACAATCAAGGGGTTCAACAACTTAAGGCTTGGGATATGGGGAGTTGGGCCTCATCTGGGTTGGCCATAGTCTAAACAGTAAGGTAAGTGAAATCTGTCTTCAATGACCTCTCTGTATTTCGGTGCTCCCTCTACCCCATACCCTACTATATTCCAAGAACCTGCTGCCGTCATGATTTCCCTTAGGAGTCTACACTGTAGTACTATTGCAATTCCTAGTAAAGACAGTCTTCCAACTCACTCTACTAACCTCCACTGAAGACTGAGACCCCAAAGTGAGACTACTATTTATCTCTCCAGGTTCTAGGGACAACTCAGAGGAGTTAAGGGTGATTTTTCTAGCATTATAGTTCATAGACTTCCACTACTGTGTCCTTCCTCCATATTCACCAAATACTGATATCAACTTGCCAGTCAGACTTAATCAACTTTTAGTTAGTTAGTAAATCAACACACATTTATTAAGCACCTACTATGTACCAAACACAGTACTAAGTAAGTTCTGGGGATACAAAAAGAGGCAAAAGACAAGTCCTTCCCCTTGAGGAAATAATAATCGAATAGAGGAAACAATATGCAAGTAATTGCATGCAAACATGATATATCGAGGAGAAATAATCAATAGGGAGAAGGCACTAGAATAAAGAGGGACTGGCCTCAAATACTTCCTAGTTGTGTGACCCTGGGTAAATCATTTAACCCCAATTGCCCAGCCCTTATAGCGCTTCTGTCTTTGAACTAAAACTCAGTATTGATTCAAATACAATTCTATTGATTCTAAAACCCCTAAGTAAAGGTTTAAAAAAACAGGGGGATTTGGAAGTTTCCCATACAAGGTAGAATTTTAACTGGGACCAGCAAGAACAATCGATCCCCCTAAATCAGGCGCACATTCTTTCACAAGAACATACAAGAAGGGAATGTGGGTTGAAGAATAAAGCATATGTTGCAAAGGAGATAACTCATATCTCCTAAGGCAGCTAGTGGTGCAGTGGAAAGAGTGCTCTGCCTGAAGTCAGGAAGTTTCATTTTCCCGAGTTCAGATGTGGCCTCAGACACTTATTAGCTCTGTGATCCCAGACAAGTCACTTAACTGTGTTTGCCCAGTTTCCTCATCTAGAAAATGAACTAGACAAGGAAATAGCAACTACTCTAGGATCTTTGCTAAGAAAATTCCAACAGGGTTGTGAAGAGTTGAACATAACTAAAAAATGTCTAAATAACAGCATACCTCCTAGTGACTAGAAATCTTTCTCTCCTTTTGTGAAGCTCCCCATAAATATAGTGTTTCCATTGGGATTCTTATAGAGTAGTGATGGCAAACCTTTTAGAGATGGAGTGCTGGGCCCCACCCCAACCATACTCCTAGACCAAGGGCCCTGCCTTCCCCTCCCCCCACCAAATGCAGTGGGCTCTCTCTTCCCCTACCCTTTATCCCACATAGGGGAGAGAGAAAGTGCTCCCATTGGGCTGCTGGGAGGAGGCACAGGTGAAGTGAAGAATGTCCTCAGCACAAGTGAAGAGGGGGAAGGGAGTGGTCTGAGCATTCTGCTCCCCTCCAGCTCCAGCTGCCTGTGAGCCACCCGCCTTATCCCTTGTGCCCTCCCATTGGGCTACTGGGGATAGGGACAGGGGATGTGAAAAAAATAGCATCAGGCAAGGTGGAGAGGAGGAGTGGAGTAGCTCTGCCTGAGGCACTCAGCCTTTTTAGTGCTCTGCATGCCATCTTTGGTACCTCTGTCATAGGTTCATCATCACTGTTCTAGAGTGTGCTTAGTTTATACTCAGCTCCCAATGCTGACACTGCTGCCAGTCACTGCTCTTCCAGGGATACTGTTAGGATATAAATGAGAAATTACAAACCTCTGATTTGCCAAAATTTATAAAGCCTTTCTCTGGTCAATAAGAGGAGAGTCTTCTCCCTCTACCTCCCAAGCAGTTCTCTTTCAAGTGCTTGGCTGAAACTCTTCTCTTCTGGCTTGCCAGTAGAATGCAGGGATATGGACTTGTTTGCTAAATTATACAAAACCTATAGGGTATGACCAATTTGGTTTGATGGATTGGTTCTATGTAAAAAAGTTATATAAAAAAGTTAAAATTATAGAAGTGTTGCATTTATTTTATCACTTGGTGATATAAATCTAAGTTGTACTTGTGAAGAAAATCTTCCTTTTCTCTTTATAGTCATATCTAGATAGATAGATAGATAGATAAAATATACTTTGAGGGATTTAAAAGTTCTAACCTTGAGGAAAATAAGATTGAAGAAAACTAGTCAGTCACTGGTTTGATTGATTAATTGAATCAGTCTCAACTTTTATTCCAATATGGTAACCTATACTATTAGCCATTTCCTTTCCTTTACACAATAAAAATGTCTCAGGAAAGGTTCCAGTATCAACAATCAAAAGTGAGAATCTGATAATCTGATAAACGAATCTGCAGCAATGGATACTACCATGTAAAAGGAAGCAGGCTAGCTAACTTGGTTTTTTCTCTTTCCCCATAAAAGACATGGACATCTCATGAATAATGGTGTCCTGATCAATGGAATTTCACAATTATATAATTGATAAAATATAACCATATCCTGCCATAACCTATTATCCATTTCCTATTTATAATATACCTCCCCCCATGGAACTAACTGCCTGATAATATTGTTTAATATACTATTGCATTCTCATAGAAGCAATTTTAAATTATGGGCTGAATTAAGACACCTTGTATTTCTCAGGTCTCCAATTTTAATTCAACAAAGATGGATTAAATACCTTTTATGTATAAGCTAATGTTCTATTTTCTGGAGACACAAAAACAAAAATCAAACAGTCTAGAAGCTTACTTTCTTCTAGGAATATACAAGATATATACTAGTAAGAAGAGTCCAAGGGAAACTGAATCTGGAGAAAATATTAATAAGTAGAAGGAGATGGGGAATCAGGAAATACTTCACAAAAGATATGATACCAAATTAAGGAGACAAAGATTTTTGAGATATAGAAGCAGATATGTATTCCAGATATAATGAAAAGATGACATAGGTGAGATAAAAAAGGAATATTGAGTTCTGGGAAATGTTACTAGTCTAATTTGACTGACTTATAAAATATGAGAAGGGACTCATAACTTTTAGCCAGGGAACTCATTTTAAAGATGGAAAAAATGGAGGCTCAGAGAGTCTGTGATTTGCTTCATATCACACACACACACAAAGGTAGCACTGAGATTTGCACCCCAATCTTTTATCTCAAAATTCAATATTCTTTCCACTGTACCAAGCTCTACTTTATATTTCTTTCTTTTGCAGGCTAAAGAATATGTATTTAAAGTTTTTCTTTCTAGTGAAATAGAAACCTTTAATAATAATAATAATAATAATAATAATAATATTAGTTTGCATTTTTATAGCAAGTAAAGATTTGCAAAATTCTCTACAAATATTACCTCATTTGGTCCTTATACAAACTTGGGGATAGGTGCTTCATAGATGAAGAAAATGAGGCACAGGGAATTAAAGTGACTTGCCTTGGGTCACATAGCTACTGAGAGGCTGGATTCTTTAAAACTCAGAGCTCCCTGTCTCCAGGTCCAGTGCTCTGTCTCTTGTGCTACCTAGCTTCCTTTTAGAATTGATTTTTAAGTTAATGTTACCATAAGAGATACCTTAGATAAAAAGCTTAGTGCTAAAGTATGGAGGAGAAACTGACAGAGAGGAAGTGAACATAGAAAGAGAAGGTAGAAATGTCTATTTTGCAATGGGGTTCAGGAACAGTTTAGTTTTACCATTTTTTCTTCAACCTTCTTTCTCAGTATGGACCAAATGTATATGTGAAAAATAATTGTTGTTTATTACAGAGCCTGATCCACTGTAACGTCTCTTCTGTAGTCAAGGTAGGTGACAAATAGATTCATTCCTCATTAAAATATTTTATTAGTTATATATTTATTTATTATACATCTATTATATGAAATGCACTGAGGATACTGGGTGGGTGGGAGATCAAATCAGTAAGACTTGGTGTTCCTTGACCTCAGGGAGTTTATTGTCTACTTGAGGGGAGAGAAGAGATATACATATTCCTAGGAATCCTTTGGAAAAGGAAATGGCAAACCACTCCAGTATCTTTGCCAAGAAAACTCTAAATGGAATAATAAAGAGTCACACTACTGAAAGGACTAAAGAGCAGCCACTGTTTCCTAGGTGAAGGTATTCCCTCCAGAAACTCACACTGAAACTTCTGTCTTAATAGATGGCTATTGAGAGCTGCTTTGGCAGAAATTTTATCACCAGTGAAGAGTTTCCTGTCCAGACATCACTATATTCTAGATATTTGAATCCATGGATTAGATTTTTGTCTTCTATGAACTTGAGTATATAGACTGGATTTTTTCTGTATTGTAGCTATTTTTCTCTATTGTATCTTATGGTGGTTATAGGTAGTGTAGACAGACTTCTCTTTCCCTTTCACTTTAAAGTACTTATCAAATCCACCTCAAAATGTTGTTTTGCCACTTCCATGACCCTCTTTTTGCTTTCTATGTTTCTCTCTTTGTCTCATTCTCCATCTCTGTCTCTGTATATGTCTCCATTTCCATCTATATAAATTAATTAATAAATACATACTAAGTGCCTACTATGAGCCAGGTACTGTGTTAAGTGTTGGGGATACAAAGATAAACAAAATATGGTCTCTGCCCCCACAGAGATTACAGTCTTATGGAAAAGAAAATGTGCAAATACATTCAAAACAATCTATATCCAGGATACATGGAAATAATTAATAGAGGGAAAGCACTAGAATTAAGAGGAGTTGCAAAAGGTAGAATTTTAGTTGACACTTAAAGAAAATCGGGGTGGTCAGAAGTTGGAGGAGAGGAGAGAAGTATTCTAATTCTGTGGGATAGCCAGAGAAAATTCCTAGAGCCCAGAGGTGGAATGTCTTGTTCCCAGAACAGCCAGGAGGTCATACATGTATATCTCTATGTCATCTCTATCATCTATGTCTACAACTGATGTGGAATATCTAGATAAATAGATTGGATATAGGCATATACACACAGGCAAACACATATTTTCAAAAAGATCTTTTAGTTGTTGTAGTTGTTTTAACTTTTATATCCGGCCTTGGCTTGTTCTAATGACAACAATAAGAATAATAACTAACATTTCTATACTGCTTTAAGGTTTGTAAACCACTTTACATATACTATCTGATTTGATGCTTACAACAACTTTGTTATATAAGTGCTATTATTATCTCCATTTTACAAGTGAAAAAACTGAGGTTACGAGTCTGCCTCTCTTGAACAGGGTTACACTGGTTATAAGTATCTCAGATAGAATTTGATCTCAGTTCTTTCTGACTCCAAATCCAACCCTCTGGACATTGTACCACCCAGGTCCTGAGCCGCTAAGCCTCCTGACACCATTCTTAGATACTTCATTCCTCCTCTGTATTTGACCTCATCTACTTTGATAGAAGGTCACTATAATTTTTTATGTTTATTTATTGTGTGTCTGTTCTGTCCTACTGATCTATTTTTCTGTTTCTTAGATATTAAGCCAAGTTGTTACACAGTCTAGAATACCTTAAACTTATAGAGTTTACAAAAGTACTCTCCTTACAGAGGGATCACCCCATTTTATAGACTAAGCAGGGGGAATAAATCCATGACTTGTTCATTGTCTTGTAGCTATCAAGTGTCACACCTGGGATTTGAATCCAAGTCTTCTGAATCTGTCTAGGAATGTTTTCACTATCCCATAGATGCCTTACCCTTGTTTCTAATTTTTTTATAATAATGATAAATCTAGCAGATATACATATATCTAACTTTAAGTTTTTAATAATAATAGAAAATTAATTTATAGTCAAATGGAAAAATATTTTAAAATATTTAACAATAAATAATAATAAAATGAGTAATAATAGTTATTAATATTTGTATGGCACTTTAAGTCCTCCAAAGTGCTTTTTACATACTTTGTAATTTTATCATCATAACAAAGTGGAAGATAATTGCTATTTTTATCTTCATTTTACAGAGGAGGAAACTGAGGCTGAGAAAATATCATTAGAACCAGGGTTCTTCATTTTATTTTGTGTTGGAGACCTAGGAATGAGCTGGTAAATGTTGAACAGCCAGTTCTAAAAAAAAAAAAAAAAAAAAAAAAAAAAAGAAGTGGATCCCTCAGGAAGTCTTTCATATTGATGTTTTTCCTTCCCAACTAATATTACAAAAAAGAATTGTTAAATTTTAACCAGAGGCTAGTGATTATAAATATATAATTTTTTTCATGCAAGATATGGGTCTTCTGAAACCTATACATAGGAGGGGTCTCTGGATCCTAGATTAAGAACTTCTGAAATAGAGACAAAGTTTTCCAATCCTCTCTTCTCCAAACCTGTTTTTCCTAAGGGACACATTCTCTTATTGGTTCCAGCGTTTTCACAATTTCCCCCGTTTGTCTCAATCATCAGTCTTATTGAAAGGATTAAGACCTCCCCCCTTTTCCCAATCCTCCCCTGCCCCAAATATCTTTGGTAATTCTTAACTCCTGTTATCTCTCTTAGATGACTCAGTTGATTCTGAGAGACATGGAAGAAAGGTAAGTCCTGGGCCAGGCAGCCAAGTTCCAAGTTCCATTTTCTGGCAGATGGCCCAGCTCTTTATGGTCCCAGCAGAAGAAACTTTAGAATTTAATCTCCCAGGGTGCTGATACCTGAGATGTTTGATTCCTGTTGCTCGTACTGTTTTAACAAATGATAGAAATAATGATTAAAAAAAATAGACCTAACTCCCTGGGTCAGCTTTTCCACATGGATTTGGGTATTTTATAAGTCAGAATGCTAAAGTGGTAGCCTTATCCTTTTTGGTCACATTAATTTCCATATTTCAATAATCCCCTGTTTCAATTCAAATAAATTAAACAAATATTTATTAGACATGTGCCTGGCTTGGTTTGGAGATATAATGGCAAAAAACGAAATAGTCTCTGTGGGCTGAAGAGACTGGGGTAGGATGGAGGTGACAACATGTACACAAGTGGCTAGAGTGCTAGAGTGCTGGCCTTGGAGTCAGGTTGACTTGATTTCAAATCCTGTCTCAAATACTATGTGAACCTAGATACATCACTTACTTTTGTTTGCCACTTACCTTTACCTGTAAAATGGGGATAAAAGCTACCTACATCTAAGGGTTGTTATGAGGTTCAAATAATATAATAATTGTGAAGCACTTAACACAGTGGCTGGCACATAGTAGAAACTTTATAAATTCTAGCTATTATTATTGTTGGCACCTATATGAAACTTTTTGTGGTAATACATTTCCCCTCAGATGGCCTTTAGTAAGTAAATAGTAAATTTTCTTATTTTCCAAAGGAAAACATATTTTGGACTTGTAACTTCATTCCTAGGGTCATTAAGAGCCATAAGAGACCTTAGTAGTCATCTACGACAAACCTTTCATTTTATAGATGAAGTGACCAAGGATAAGAAAGCCAATGATATTTGCCCCCCAGCCACATAAACATAGAAAAAGAAGAGCCTAGAATTCAATCCACTTGGCTTTACCAGTGTGAATTCACAGCTCAAACTTGTTTGAGTAATTACAGATCTTTTCTAGAAAGCTTTGTAACTTTTTGAGGATTGTTACAATTAGAACAATGTCCTCTGCAAAGATGAACATTTGTAGAATCTCAGTATTTACACATTCCCTCTTTGACCTGGATTCTGTGCTAGATTTCTTTTATTGCCTTCAGGGAGCATAACTCTCTCTGTTTTATATCTCACCTGATGCTTGCAATTAGAGAGACAGACACTGAACAGGGCTTTTTTCTGTTATATCTTCTAATAAATCTTGGATGATAGTAATGTATGTGGAGACACCTATTTGTTAAAAAAGCTTGCAAGGCAATGTTTTGTCCTCTTAAATCCAGTGCTTTGATTATTGGCAAACAATAAACATGATGGGATCTTAAATTCTCTACCTTTCCCAGTTATTTACAAAATGGTAAATATGTGGTCAATTGTGGGACTTACTATGTAAAAATTTCCTGATCCTTGCTAATACTCCTGTTGTGATGGTCCTTATTTTGAGTAGCAATGATTCTCAATAATCTCAAAAAATTATAATTTTTGTAAAGATGGGAGAGCAGATCAGTAGTAGGTCAGTATTCTTAGTTACCTTTTCCCAATATTAATAAATTACCCCTACCCACACCTTTGGCATCTTCCTCTTCTTCATATGCTTTATACCTTAGTTCCTTAATATCATTACAATTATATTACCTCTAACCTGGACCTCCTTTGCCTACACTTAAGTCTAATTCTATCATTTCCCCCATCTTTATTCTCTTTATTGTCATTCCTGGAAGTTTCTGAAAAGTGTATCTGAAACAATGATCCAAGCATGATGGTTTCACCATCTTTGATAGAGAAGACAGTTAGTATGTTGGGGTTTTTTGGGGATTTTTTTTTTGCAAATCTTCTCATTTTTTCCTTGATTTGTAGCCCTTCTTCCATTTTCTTCCTTGAATGTTCTTGTGATGGCTTTGCTTAGGTGGATATCTTGTTATGCTTTCTTTAAACTATTTTTACTTTCTACTGCAAGTTAATTCAAAGACAAAAAAATGAAACACATACAGCTTTTTACTAGCTTCCATTCTCCTGGGCCTGGAGGACAGAGGAGGAGAATACATTTATGCAAATAAATGAATGAAATAAAATAAAATAATGATATAATGAAATAAAAATAATTTCAAGATGGAAAGGGTTTTCAGATTCCCTGACTTCAAATCTAGCACTTGATTACACTCTATTAGATATCCTCTCTAGAAAGTATGCTCTCTGAAGGCAGGAATTATTTTCATTTTTGTCTTTGTATCATTACTATAGAGCTTTGCATGTATTAAGCACTTGATAAATAATTGTTTAATTGAGTTGATTGAATGGTCACATGGGATTTATTTTTAATAAGACAATTATACTTTAAAAAGAAGGTAAACAAAATAGTTGGAGACATTCTGTAATATTAGTATGACATTGGAAATAGCATGAGTCCTTTTAAACACTACCTATATGAAATTGGTTACTAAAAATATTATGAAAGCTTCTGTTAATTGAAATTGCTTCTATGACTTGATCCCACTTCACAAACCCCAAAGATGGTATTGTAGCTCTTGTCACTTCAACAAACACCTATTGGAAGATCCTGATTGACAAAGGGGCAGTGATGAAGCCCTTTTATAAGATGATCTATAAGCAATTCATTTAATATGAATGGGAAGATGAAGTTGTGTGGCAATCCCCATGAGCCCCAGTTATTGTGGTTTGTTTTTTTTTCTATACATGATGGAATCTTGTCACAAGTATGTTTGAAACTGCTCATTTTGTTTACAGGCAGAAAGGACTGGTTTTGAACATTTCTTCAGGGGCAGGTCGCTTCCCTTGGCCATTTTATAGCATTTACTCATCTACAAAAGTGAGTGAGAGCCCAACTTGGTGTCTCAGTATTCATTAAGTTGAATGGTTTCATATAGGTTTCCCCATTTTGTTAGCACCTTTCTTTTTCCAATTTTATTCATGAGAGATTTTCCAAGATAATTTCTCATAAATGAACCTAGTTTAGAATGTGATCCAGTATAGAAAGAGATCACAAAAGGTTCAGTTGAGAGGTCAGGGTTGGGATTTGTTGCTGAGATGAGTTCTGGGGAATCTAGGCTTTGGTCTCCAAGAAAATAATTTGTTTTATTTTATCCTCAATTAAAATCAGTGGGTATTTCTTAAGTGCCTGCTGTGTGCCACATTCTGAGGAGAATACAAAGATTGTTTCTGCTCTCAAAAAGCTTAAAACAATGAAACTTATAATTTAGTGGCTCTGAGAGGCGATCCTACCATAAAACGGGAAGATGTTAGCAGGAATGTCTACAAAGTCAAGAAAAAAGTCTAAGGGGAAAAAAAGAATTAATTAACAAAATATTTAAGAGAAGAATATAAATTAATACATTGAGTTTTCCCTACCAAAAAGAATGACTTCACTAATGGGAGAGTCCTTTTCAGTGCAAGGCAACAGAAATATTTCTATGGAAAACAACCACTTATTCACAATTAGTAAATTGTTGTACTTTCCCCCTCACTATATACAATGCACTGAGCATAGAACAAAATGTTATCGAGTGTGTAACATATTGAACATAAAAAGATGAAACATGTCATAGAGATTGCAGTCTATCAGGAGGAAATAGGGAGTAGTATATGACTGATGTACAAATAAAACAAATGTAACATGATATAGATAACACAGGACATAAACCTTGAAGAAAAGGTTTCAACAGGATGAGCTAGGTGGCATAGTAGATAAAGTGCCAACTCTGGAGTCAGGAAGACCTGGGTTCAATTCTGTCCTCAGTCACTTCATAGCCTGGTGACCCTGGGCAAGTCACTTAACTCATATTTGCCTCAGTTTCCTCATCTGTAAAATGAGGATAATAATAGCACCTACCACTCAAGGTTGTTGTGAGGATCATAATAAGTGCTATATAAATGTTAGCTATCATCACTATGAAAAGGTAGTACTTAAGGTGTAAGATACAAATATATAGGTGTCAAAAGGGCAGAATGTGATCAAGGTGTTGTTAGTAGTGCTGTTTGGATAGAGAATAGAGTTCATGAAGGAGAGTGATAGGAAATAAGAACGGAAAAGTAGATTGCAGTGAGATTTTAGAGAGCCTTAAGTTCCAGATAAGTTATCAAGGAAAGAGTAAGGGAGGGATAGGAGAGATTTTTGTAAGAGTCAAATAGCCCCAATTAGAGGTAGGGAATGATGAAGCAAGAAAAATGAAAGACTATGCTAATATTTTCAGGGTTAAAAAAGGAAAGTTCCTTTGAAACCCCTTTTAGTAGTTGTGTTTCCTTGGGCTAGTAGGAGAGAGAAGCTTTTTTGATAACTAATTCCTTTTCTTTCTAGGCTTTTGTATGCACATTTTCGAAAGCACTGCAAGCTGAGTATAAGGCAAAAGGAATCATCATACAGGTGATGTAAACGGTGCAACCTTACAAGATCTTGGGCTTGAATTTTTAATCTTTAAAACATTTTATTCTTTTGTCATCAATGACTTTTGAGTGATTTGGTCCCATGTTCACTATAGGATGTAAGAATAGAGAAGGCTTCTGAGGCAGAAGGACATTCTCCCCCTATCATTTAATTTGATAGCCCCTACTTTTCATAGGATCATAGATTACAAGTAGAAGGGACCCTACAGCCTCATTTTATAGATAAGGCAAGTGAGACATAGAGGTGAACTGATTTGCCGTATGAACTTATCATACAGGTAGTAAGTGATTCAAGTCTTCTGAATCTCAGTGGTGTCACAGGCATCCAATTCTTTTAAGTTCAACCTTTTAAGGATCTACTATACAGGAATAAGGATTGTGCTAGACACTGCCTTCACTTCTGCCATTACTATTATTGTTGTTGCTCTTCTCATCTTAAAGAACCCAGGAGGCAGTGGTGGGGGGGTTGGAAGTTGAAGTGAAGCTAGAAGGGGTGATTATAGTAGAGAGGCACCTTGATGTCCATCAAAAGAGCACATTGCACTATCCTACACATTCTCTCTTCCATTGGAAACACATTCTCTATATTATTCTCATGCATCACATTCCCCATTATACTTACACTGGTAATAGTGGGGCAAATGAGAGGGCAAAGATATGATAATTGTTGGCAGTCTGGAAAAGAGAAAAGAAAAAGCATTTTAAGTGCTTATTCTGTGCTGATCAGTGTGTTTAATTCCGAGGATACAAACAGAAAAAGTGTGGTGGTTCCTGCTCTCAAAGAGCTTATATTCTGTTTGAGAGAAGCAACACATATATGATCATTTAGCTACAGAGTCCAGAAATTTTAAGGGTAAATAAGGTAAGATAATGAATTGGAGGGTGCATTGGCAGGTCAGATGAAAGTGCCTCAGTATCTGAAGGTCCTAGAGCAGGGGTCGGCAACATATGGCTTTTGAGCCATATCTGGCTCTTTTGAGGGCCAGATATGGCTCTTTCTGCAGGAGCCATAAAGTCAATTTTTTTCAGGCGCTGTTACAGGAGCACACACTGTGAGCACTGCACGGCTCTCACGAAATTACATTTTAAAAAATGTGGCATTTATGGCTCTCACAGCCAAAAGGGTTGCTGACTCTTGTCCTAGAGGCAGGTCATAGTGTAAGTCCTGGTAGACTTCCACTCACTAGAAGGATTGTGGTTGGTGACTCCCATGAACTCTTAAGTAGTGTGAACAACCATATCTTCTCTTTAGGGTAGAAGGTAAGGGCCTGGCTTATCACCAAAGGAAAGTAAAAGGAGTCTGAGGGTTCAAGTAAAACAAATATTTGAAGTTCTCTCTTGGGTTGGGATGGGTGGGATAGTTAGTATCTAGATAGAAGGCAGAAAGGGGAGAGGGCTGGAGGAAAGCCAATTTCTCCATGGAGTCTAGATAAGCTAGGTCTGGGAACAGGGAAAGGAGGAAGAAAAGGGAAGAGAGTGCCTACTCATGGCTGTTCCCACCTGGACAACTAGAGGAACTCGGCCTGGGGAGGGAGGAGAAAAAAGTCATCCCCATTGTTGGCTGTTCTCCTTCCCTTGCATCTACCTCTCCTTCCCCATCCATGACAAGGGTAGGGTTACCATATCCTTGGTTATAGTCAATCCTGGCATACACAGTTTAAAAAGGGCTTCATCTTCCAATAATACTGAATGAGAAAGAACTGTCATAGTCATCTTTTCTGCTATTTTAGATTTTGATGAATAACAATATTTCAGTATTTTCTTTACCATGATTCCTTGAGGTAGACAGTGCAACTATTATTAATTTCATTTTATGGATGGGGCTTAGAGAAACTGAGGCTTAGAGAAGTCACCTGGCTTGCCCAAGACCACACAGGTAATAAATGTTAGAATTGTGACTTGAATTCAGGTCAACCAATGTCAAGTCCAGAACTCTTATATCACAATATTTCTCTGACAAATGGATATGAATAGTTTGAATCAAACGAAGAGGTCAAACTATCTCATTACCTATGATTAAATTTAAAGCAATTGTTTCTAAAGCACTTGTTTTGGAAATTTGTGGATTTCATAGGGTTGTATGGGATGAAGACTATACAGCGAGGCTGACATGTTGGATTCTATGTGATACTCACCTAATACTATGTTCTTATTTGATCTAGTGACAACAGAAAATTATCATTAACATTTACAAAACATCTACTATATGCTAGTATCTGGGAACACAGAGATTACATAGGAAAATGGTTCTTTTCCTTAAGGATAAAAACACCAGGATGAGATGATAACATTAACCCTTTTTCATGACTCTACCCAATCTAGTATTTATTTTTTTCCCATTTAGTAATTTTTATTTTTTAGAAAAGTTAACATAGTTACATGATTAATGCTCTTACTTTCCCCTTCACCCCGTGACTTTGCCCCCCCCCATAGCTGATGTGCATTTCCACTGGTTTTAACATGTGTCATTGATCAAGACCCATTTCCAAATTGTTGATAGTTGCATTGGAGTGTTAGTTTTGAGTCTACATCCCCAATCATGTCCACCTCAACCCATGTGTTCAAGCAGTTGCTTTTCTTCTGTGTTTCCACTCCTGCAGTTCTTCCTCTGAATGTGGATAGCATTCTTTAACATAAGTTCCTCAAAACTGTCCTGGTTCATTGCATTGCTACTAGTATAGAAATCCATTACATTCCCCAATCTAGTATTTAATATCAACAGATATTAAATTCAACATGTAATTTACAACAAGAAATTCAACAAATTAAGTTAACTATTATGTCAATCTTTCTAGGCAGTTAAACACTACACATCTGTAGATAAGATTAGCCTGAGGACATAAACAAATGATGAGCTTCCAATGAGTAAGTGGTAAGAGCAATGATTAAGTGTTTCCAAGTATTTGGATACTTAGAGACTATAAATTTGCAGAATGAAAGAGGTAGGGATACAAGAAAGTAAAAAAGAATAACTGCTCAATTTGTTTCATAGTATCAGGGGATTTAGAGTTATTTTCCTATATTCATTAATTTATTCAGCCAGCATTTTTAAAGCACTGACAATATATAAGGTACTGTATTAGGTTCTATGGACATAAAGAAAAAGTCAAAACAGTCTTGCCCTCAAGAAAAATCCCTTAATGAACATTCCACTGGAGCTCATCTGATCTAATCCTAAATACTGGAGTCAGGGGAGGTGTGGAGATTAAAATTAATATGCAAAATACTAAATATTATATTTATAAATATTTTATTAATAATAAACTAACAAAAGAGACTAACTAAAAGGTACTAACCAGCTCGCTCCCAGGAACCTAAGAGAGAGAGGGAGGAGTTATAGCCAACTATAAAACAATAACGTGACCATGCAAACGTGGAGGTGCAGGAGAGATTAAAGGGAATTTTAGAAAAAACTAAGGATTTATGGGGGATGAAGTCCAAAGGTTCAAAATCTCCATTTATACATACCCCACTGTGATCCTTTGGGAGACCAGTCTCCCAAATGGATCATAAAAAACATAATCAACTTATAAATTGCAATAATTTGTGGATAAGAGAAAAAAAGAACAAAATCAATGATTGCTACATTAACAAAAGGCCAATTTTTGGAGGCAGTCCCCTTTGTCATAAAAGCATACATTCAAAACAAATGCTTTCAACCCCCTCAAAGTTCAAATTCACATCCCAAAGTTTAATTCTGGATCTTCCTGATGCAGTGTGTGGTCTCTGCAGGCATCTTCATGGCACCTTCTCCAAACAGGTTCATTGTCTGGATTCTGAGAAGAAGCAAATTTCTTATCCTAAAATTTCCTAAATTAAAATCAAAGTTCACAACAATAACAAAGTCCCCCTGAGGAAAACAATAAACAGGGATCACTCAGGGATACATGGCTGAGTTATAAGGTATATGAATCAATTGCAAAAGAAATCAAAAACATCAAAAATCCACATAAAAGAGAAAAAATAACTTGTGGATGAAATATAAAATATTAAAGTCTTATGTCTAAAAAATCTAAGTAAGGGAAAAATAAAACTATAACAGGTCCTTGAATCAGGGCCAAATTAAAGTGATTTAAATAATTATGCACTTACCCAATCAGTAGCCAGGACTACAGAAAGTTTGCCACACTTATAAAAAGACAGAAAAGGGACTAGATTATAGGAGCCAGAATGGTAGCTAGCATGAGGTGCTTGGATAGAATGTGGTTCAGAGAAAGTTCTTCATCTTAACTTATGTTAAGCGCCACAACCTCAAACCCCAAACAAGTTCAAGTCCTCTTGTCTTGGCTCAAAATTACATCAATCCCACTAGGATTGGTTGGTTTCTTTGACCTTGTGCTCGATTTGCACTATGCAGGTTGGCTTTGTGCTTCTTTAGCACTTTGCAGTGGCTCTTTTTAAATACTCTTCTGGAATCAGACAGAATCATTAAGCAAAGGCCCATAATTATTTAAACAATCAATGGCATCATTATTCCATAGTTTAAAGCCTTTTGGGTATGCATTAATATTAGAACAAATGTATTTTAAACTTATATTGCTGCAAAATAAAAAAAGATTACTATTGATAACGTGTTCCAGTATAAAAATGAGAGAAAAAAGAAAACTCAAAACTGTATTACACATACAAGGGAAAAAATAAAAGAATGTTTTAAAAATCAAAAATATATAGCTTAGAATCAGCAAAAGGTTTCTCACCCAAAAAATTAGATCCAATTTCCTTTTTAAACTTGGCCATGAACTACTCTGAATGCAAATTATTTTTATAGAATAACAGATTTATAAAAATAATAATATACTAGAAGTTATTGACAATAGCACACAAACCCATTATTGTATAGGATTCACATGAGTTTATAGATAGCCACTTGCTGTGTGGTGTTTAAAAAGTCTATACTTGTCACAAATTCTACAGGTGTAGCAAATCTTTCAACTGTGGCAATTGCTGATAAAAATTTATTTGGGTCTAAAATATAACCAAGAATTTTAGATCCATCTGATGGGAAAGTAAATTAAAATAAAGAGTTAAAATATCATGTTTGCAGGAGCTCTTTTGGCTTCCTGCTTTTATATGTAAAGAGTTTGGGTAGGAAACTTCTATTTGTTTTCTCTGCCTTTTAAGACAACAGTGTCCATGTGGCCTTGGACACTGCAGACTTCACCTACCAGCCCACCTGCTTTCGCTGGTAGGGGAAGTCTGCAATGTCTAAGATGGGACAAAAGCAGGTGGCCTGAGTGGCCAGTGAAGAAAAAACCCACAGGAGTATAGAGCGAGAAAGGGAAACCCCAGCTCTTAGCTCTTAGGCAAACTTACTAACTATACTGAAAATCTATTTTTAAAAAAAAATTGAGAATTCTATCCTGTTGTGGTTAGCCATAATGTGGAGATTAAATACAATATTTAGTTTTTTACATATTAATTTTAATTTCCACAGAGGTTTGGTGACTTGCCCAAGGCCATGTGGATATAAATAGGGCCAATCTTTTGACTCCAAGACTAGATCCACTGGACCATACCACCTCATAATTCAATAGAGCTTCATTAACCATCTATTATGATGATAGATTCTGGAGAGATGTAGAAGTTAGGTAAACCAACCTCTTTGTCCTTTTGGAGTTTACTAAGGGGCAGGAGGAAGAACTGGAAAGGGAGAGATGTGTGTGTCTGTGTGTGTATATGTGCATGTTTATATGCATGTATGAAGGAAAAAGGTAGGATGGAAGATTGGATACTATCCTGGCACACCAAGTCCTATTGGTGACTGTCTATTTGAACCCAAAATCATCTCTAGGATACAGAAAATCAGAATAATTATCCCTGTGCCTTTGTTTTGTTCTGTATCCATTCAGCTATGGATACAGTGGATGGACAAGAAGGTTTCTTTACATCCCACATCTTTTCATCACCTTCTGGCAGCATTATGTTATTTTATTTCTTTTTCCTTCTAATCTGGCCCTTCATGTTAATTTGAGCCTGTTTTTACCTATATAAAATGTTTCTAGTGGAAGAAAAGGGTGATTCATGGCATGATTTGACTTATTTGGGTTTGTGAATTCACCAGCCACCTCATACCTTTCTCTCTAACACTGCCTCCCCAAACTTAAATCAATTTTTAAAACAAGAATTTTGGGATATAAAGACAAAAACAAAGTATTCACTACGCTCAATGAGTTTATATTCTTGCCTTCCCTCCCATCCTCTGTTGCTCTTAATCCTGCCACCTACCCTCATTCCCAGGTGAAAATTTATTGACATAGCTCATATATTTTTGGACTTGGAATTGAGAAGGCTTGGATTTGAAAGCCTCAGAGACTTACTGTGTGCCTCAGTTACTTAACCTCTAAGCCTCAGTTTCCTTATTTGCAAAAATGAGGAAGTTAGAATTCATGACTGCTAAGGTTCCTTCTAGTTTTATATGTATGGTCTTAAGACCTTGATAGTTTATTAATTTTCACCTGGGAAAATAGGTCTTTTGTCCCCAAGTCTGGTACCCTTTCCAAACTTGAGATAATTCAATAAAAATTCATTAAACATTACTTAAGGCACTACTTTGCGTAGGGTATTATGCTATGCTCTAGAAAGTTAAAAAAAATCTATGAGTTCAAAGGGTAAGGAAATTGAGTGGGGAAATTTCCCCTTTCCTATGAAGGGGCAGCTGATGACACTATTTATAGAGCATTGGAATCTGGAAGACCTGAATTCAAATTTAACTCTATACATTTACTAGCTGTGTGACTCTGGGAAAATCACTTGACCCCTGTCTGTCTAAATTTAATCAGCTGTGAAATGAAGATAATTATAGCATCTACTTCTCAGGGTTATTGTGAAGATCAAATGAGATAATATTTGTAAAGTGCATGTGCAATGTTCAGCACATACTAGTTTCTTAATAGGTGCTTCCCTCAACCAAAGCTGAAATTTATAGTCCTAGAGACTCACCTGGAGATTTTGAGAGGTTTAGCAATTTGCTTAGTATCATATCACCAGTATCTGGCCTTGGAATGTTTCAAACCTATAACTTCTTAATTCCAAAGCTGACTCTCTCCCTTATATCATTTTGCCTCTCTAGAGAAGTTCTAGGGATTAAAATAAATACATTTAATGACAGTCTTTGCCTTCAATCAGCTTACTCACATTCTACTGGGCAGGATGGGGAAGGAAGATGAGAATACATTATGATGACAGTATATACTTTGTATATATTTGTTTGTACATTGTCTCCTCCATGTAAGCTCCCTTAGAAGGGCAGGGGCTATTTTTTTGCCTCTCTTTGTGTTTCCAATGTTTGGCACGGTGGCTGGTGCACAGTAGGTACTTAATAAATGTTTATTTATTTATTCATTGATTGATAGATTGCAATGGGACAAAAGTCTATTCTCTCTTCCTTTTTTAGGTGGTGACACCTTACTCTATTTCTACCCCTATGACAAAGTATCTCAAACCCAGCATGATGACAAAGACAGCAGAAGAGTTTGTTAAGGAATCCTTGAATTTTGTTGCAGTTGGAGATGAAACTTGTGGTTCCCTTGCTCACGAAATCTTGGTAATCTAAAACTCATTTCTTTTAGAAAAAGCAAGGAAAGATGTATGGGATCTATTCTTGCATAGTTGTATTTCTCTGATTTATTTTAAACCTTTATCTTCTTAATGACTTAGAATCGATACTTGACACAGTAAGGGCTATGCAATTGAAGTTAAGTAACTTACCCAGGGTCACACAGTCAGGAAGATACTATACTATATACTATTTAGCTTACTATATAGCTTGACTTCTATACTATTATTCTAGTTACTATAATCTTGTTGTATGTCTTCTGTATTCCATTAATCTATTTTTTAATTTCTTGGCCAGTACCAGATAGTTTTGATAACTACTGCTTTATTATACAATTTAAAATATGGTACTGCTAGATCTCCTTACTTTACTTTTTTTTTATTAATTCTTTTGATATTCTTGATCTTTTGTTCTTCCAAATGAATTTTGTTATTATTTTTCTAACTCAACAAGATAGCTTTTTGGTAATTTTTTTGGGATAGCGTTGAATAAGTAGATAGACAAGATTGTAATTTTAATTAAGTTGACTCTGCTGATAAATGAAAAATTAATATTTCTCTAATTATTTAGATCTCACATTATTTGTGTAAAAAGTGTTTTATAATTATGTTTGTGTAGTTCCTGGATTTGTTTTGGCAGATTTAAACCCAGGTATTTTATTTTATATGCAGTTATTTTAAATGGAGTATCTCTATTTCTTCCTGCAGGACTTTGTTAGTAATGCATAAAAATACTGATGATTCATATGAGCTTATTTTAGATAACATGGGTTCTTGATAACAATGTCAGGAGAAGGACCAGCTCTGAAAGGTTCTTCCAACCTGGAAAGGTTTTAGAAATGGGAATGGACAATTGAATGTATGTAATCTGAGGACACATTTTACCAAATTCAGATAGTAAAACAATTTTCTATAAGGATACCAAATTTTCATTTTAGCAATTCATAAAACCCATCTTCTATGTTGGAGAAGAATTCTGGTGGAGGGAATATCCATACCCATTAGAGATCCTTGGAGTAAGAAGAACACATGGTTATTTCTGATTAGTAGGATCATGAGGCTCCTGGGTAAAGCACTATTTAGAGAGTTGGACCTGGAGAGAGGAAGACTTGAGTTCAATCCAACCTCATATATGACCCTAAACAAGTCATAAACCTCTATCTGCTTCAGTTTTCTCATCTGTAAAATGGGACCACTAATAGCACCATCTCCTAAGACCATTATGAGTATCGAATGAGATAATATTTATAAAGCACTTTGAAGACCTTAAGGCTTGATAGAAATACTATTATATAACAGAATACGTCAAATTATTCAGATTTTAACCTCTTCTAATTCCTACTTAACTTTTGAGAAAAAATGTTGCTGAGATCCATTCTTATAACAGTTGTGCTCCAAAAGTTAGGATTTTTTGGGAAAGGATTAAAAAAAGACATTTCTTATAGAAACAGTGCTATAAATGGTGATTAGTTTCCCAAACCCACCCATAAAAGCTTGTTTATTCCTGATGAAACTTACCTAAAGAGTAATGGATTTATAGTCAGAGGACTTGGGTTCAAATTCTTGGTCTTCCACTTACTCCCTGCATGATTTTGAGCAAATTACATAAGCTCTTTGAGACTCGATTTCCTTATCCGTAACATAAAGGGTTGATCTAGAACAGGGGTTCTCAACCTTATATCATGAACCTTGTTGACAGTCTCATGAAGTCTATGCATCCTTTTTTAGAATAATGTTTTCAGATAATTGAAACAAATGCTTTCAGTTATAAGTTGGTGAAAAATGAGTTTTTTTCAAATCCAAGTTTTCAGATGCTTAGTCATATATCAGTGGGGACCCAAGGTTAAAAATGATCTAGCTGTCTAGATTATCTAATAGCTTGAAAACAATAACCATAGTCCTCTGATCCTCTAACCATAACTTATAAAATGATTTCTAAGAGAAAACTTATTCCAAGTTCAAATTCAGAACCCCAGTTAGGGAGAACTGAGGACCCCTTCCCTTCTTCTCTGTGCTAACCATAGTAACCAGTACTGAACTCCACAGGGTAGGGAGTAAGTCTCAGGTAGGGAAGATGAAATTCAGGGCTTGATTATCAGAACCATTAATTTAGGTCTTTAGCAGACACTGTAGAAGATCTTTCTGTGACAGTGGAGATAAAGGTAGAGACAAAGGAGGTAAGGGTAGGAAAGGGAGGTCAATAGCAGTTAGTAGCATAGTTGGGAAGAAACAATTCTGGAAGCAGTGGTAACCCAGAGAGAAGAGGTATTCCTTTAACTCTATCCTAAAAGGTATAGCCCTGGTTAGGATCAACTGCTGATTACTAACAAATCTGAAAGTCATATTCCTAGAAATCAGGGACAGTTTTATTGCCAAAAAGAAATCTCATGGGGGGAAAGTATTAATAGGGCAAGCTAATAGCCTAGAGCAGTGATGGGCAAACTTTTTAAAGAGGGGGCCAAAGGAAAGGAAATGCTCATCTGTCAGTCTGTTTCTAAGGAAACTCTTTCAAAGTTTCATTGTATTGTATCTTACTCATTGTATTCATCAGATTAGGAATAATGTTGCACAGCCAGATAGAACATTTCAGGGGACCACATCTGGCCCGCAGGCCATAGTTTGCCCATCACTGCTCTAGATCATCACAGTTATTTTTCTTATTTGCAGATCAGTTCCCTGTTCAATAAAGTCCAGTGGTCCCCTATTGGCTCAAGAGTGAAATGAAAATACTTTTAAAGTCCCTCATGACCTGGCTTCAACCTATGTTTCCAGCCTCATTAGACATCATTTACTCTTTGCATTCTCTTCATTACTACCTCCAGTTTAACGGACCTTCTTGCAGTTTCTCACATAGCACAACATCTACCACCTCCATGTCCATGACTTTGAGTTTTTCCCTGCCTGGGATTCACATCTTCCTCCATCCTTACTTTCTTCAAGTCTCAGCTCAAGCACTGTCTTCCATATGAAGCTTTACCCCTGCTAAGTAACACTCTCCTTAAACTACCTTTGATTTCATTTATTGCATATATGCTTATATATTTATATATTATCCTAAGATATTTGCTTTCTGAAATCATGTAATATTTCATTTTCACCCTTCTATTCGGAGTGCCTAGCATAGTGTTTGACACATAGTAAATGCTAAAAAAATTCTCATTGATTGATAGACTGAGTGAATACAATTTAAAAACCTTCTCCCTGCCTCACATCTAGGTTATATTAAGCCCAAGGATAGTCTAAATAGTTGATTTTTTTTTGTATATCTCCAGATTCTTTTTTTCTTTTCAACAATATCTCATTTTAGGGGCACAAATACATTTTAGGGGGAGGAACAGTCTATTATTGAGACCAAAAGGCTAATTCAATTAAACATTCAATAATTCAGCCTTTTGGCTTAAGGTTTTCTTCTTTTAACAATGTAAATAATTCTAAGGGAGACATTTATCAAGATAAATATAAATAACTATTATCAATAGTGCATCTGGATTTCAGGCTAGACTTTAATAAGGAAGATGGATAGAGGGAAGGCAGTAGGGGCCTGCCCATGAGAAAGGACATAAAAATAGGTGGAATGGGAAGAAAACAGCTTTTCTTTTTTTAAACCTTTACCTTCTATTTTAGAATTGATATGAAATATTGGTTCATAGGCAAAAGAGTGGTAAGAACTAGGCAATGGGGGTTGAGTGGTTTAACCAAAGTCACAAATCTATGAAGTATCTACTGAACCACTTGCCCCAGTACCAGCTTTACTTGATAATTTTTTCTAACAATTTAGTTAAATTCAATTTGAGAAATTTTATTGAGTGGCTACTACAAATAAGGCTCTATACTAGGATCTGGACCCTTGCCCAATTTAGCCAAGCTTGACCCTAGGAGACATCCAGAACAGTTGATAGGATTTTCTAAAGTAACTGAATTGCTCTCAGGGAAAAACTTGAACCCTGGGAAAGTCAGACTCAGTGTCTTCAAATCCTATTAATGACTTAGAAGAAAAATGCTAGCTATTAGGTTCTGCAAACAGAATTTTTTAAAAGTCATTTCTGTAAACTAAAAATCTTTCACTTGTCAACTTGATTGCTTTTATTTCTCCTAACCACTTACATTTGTATTTTTAATTCGTGAAGGCACACCTTATAGACCTGATTCCTTCCTGGTTACTCTACAATGATGTGTTTCAGAACATCATGATGAAACACTGCACAAATTATATAAAGCAAAATTCCAGGATCTAATAAATAACTCTTGGGGAGGAAGAAGTCTAAAGAAACATCCAGCAACACTACTCTTGATATTATTTATGTTAGCCTGAAGAAACGAGAAGCCATACTCCTCGCTTTATTAACATGAAGTTGTAGCTAGCAGGCATTGTAGATGTTTAAAACATTAAATAATTTTGCTTCACATCATGTCTAGAAATTTATTTAGAAAGCTAGAGAGTGTCAGAAAGGAGTGAATGGTAAAAGGGTGTTACTCTAGGCTTTATGTATGCATGAGAGAGAGGATGGGGGTTGGATAAGAGGATGTGGATTAGAAGAAATTAGTGCTTCCTCTGAATACATCACCAAATCATAGAATCTCAAGATTTGGAAGGGTCCCCCCGGGGGCCACTTTCTCCATCCACCACCTAAACACATATCCTTTGTATGCTACATATGGCAAGTTGTCATCTATAGTTTCTTAGACAAACCAGAACTTCAAACTCTTAAGTGTATTGCCCAAAAGATAGAGTGGAAAGAGAAATGTATTTGAATCTATAGGACACAGACTGAATCCTCACTGAGTAACTTGATAGAATAAATCACTTAATTTCTCCGAACCTTGGATTCCTCATCTATTTATTAAATGGGGTTGGAGATAATTCCGTTCTGTACTTTTTGGGATCATAGTGAATAAATTGCTTTATAGAGACTTTAAAGTGCTTTCAGGATTGACTTATCTCTGGAGCTGTTCCTTAAATATCATTTTGCTTTAGCCGTTGGGAAGATTGAGCCAGAACTACCCATTTAATTAGACTTTCTTCAACAAAATAAAGTCGCGGGGCGCCAAAGAGGGTCAGCCAAGAGCCAGAACTCTTTTAATTATGTTAGAATTCATCTAATGGGGTTGGGGTGGGGAATAGGGTTGGGGGGCGATGGTGAGAGGGAGATTAAAAAAATGAATATGCATGTAACAATCTGGTTTATATCATCACTGCCCTCTACTGGTTCAAGAGGTGTTTGCTATTTTTATTGGAGACTTTAATTCTCTACAAAACTGCATTAAAATTTTTAACTTTGTGGAAATTCATCTCATAGAATTTCTGAACCAGTATCTTTTGGAGACAGTGTTAAGGAGGAGACACTTTCTGTGCTAGTATCTGTATGATTTTTGGCAAGCTACAGCTTTTCTTTGGGTCTCATTTTCTTCTGCAAAATAATGGGGGTTACATTTGATGATTTCCAAGGTCTTTTCCAGCTCTAAAATTCAGTTATGGTAAGGTATGATTAAATGCTATTTTTAGAATTCTCAATAAATTTTGGTTTTAGACTTACTCCAGAACTTTGCACATCTGAAGTCATCTCTCTGTTTTTGCCTCGTGGTCCTCAAGAACAGTATCTTTCTCTGAGCAGAAAATGGAATTATAATCTATAATTAACTTCAAGCCAAAGTGTTGCTTTGATATATAATAACTAAGCCAATCAATTTATGCCTAGTGCTTGAGCTGTCATTACTGTCAATGAGGTTCTCAGTGGGTATCACACACATCTTCCATAAGAAAATAGAGTAAAAATCTCAATGCTCACCTCCACATAATCTCATAAAGTTCATCAGTGAACTTTTCCCTTTCAACCTCCTAAACAAGCATTTCCCCAATATGGGGGATGCCCACTCTATGAGTTATGTAAACCAGGAGGAAGAGGCATGTGAAGGTATGGCCAAAACGTTGTGTAGTCTCGAATATAACTCTTTTGTTTAAAAATCCACTGTTTTGGCAAAGAATTGGAAATTGAGGGGACATCCATCAATTGGGGAACAAATTGTGGTGTTGGAATACTATTGTGCTATAAGAAATGATAAGATGTGATCAATGACACATTTAAAACCCAGTGGAAATGTTCATTGGCTTTAGGAGGGAAGGGAAAGAACATGAATCATGTAACCATGGGAAAATATTCTAAATTGATTAATTAAATAAAGATTTCCAAATTAAAAAAAAGAAATGATAAGATGATTTCAGAAAAAGTTGGAAAGGTCTACATGAACTGACACAGAGTGCAATAAACAGAAGTGGGAGAACACTGTATACAATAATAGCAATATTAGACTGTGAAAACTTGGTTACTCTCAGCAATGCAACAATCTGGGACAATCCTGAAAGACTAATGATGGCAAATGCTATCCACTACCAGAGAAAGAACTGTTGGAGTTGTCTTTAACATCAATGTATTTATGGTTTTATTTTGGGGTTTGGCTTATGTATAAGTGTGCTCTTACAACAATGACCAATCTGGAAGGGTGTTTTGCATTACAATAAAAATGAAAATGAAAAAAATCCACTTTTTCCTACGAAAATCAAGTTAAAATCAGCCTATCTAGATGAAGTCAACAAAGCCATTTTGCTCCAACCTGCGATGAAAGCAAAGCAGCAGTTATTTAATTCAATATGCACAAATAAGGCCCCATTTGTTGGTACTTCTTGAATCTTGACAGAGGCGTGACTTGATGTCATTGTATAGGCATTATGACATAGATGAGCTTTATCATTTGGCTGCTTGCTTTATTTGAAATTAAAATGTGTAATCTAAAAGTTTAACATTTTTTATGTGGAAATTAAAAGTAGTGTATTTATTAGCATCATTCATTTAGGAAATCTGAATGAATAAAAATATATTTGAAGCATTTGCTGTAAGTCAAGCACCAAGAATATAAAATTAAAATAGACAGTTTGTGCTTTCAAGAATTTCATATTTTAGTAGGAGGGGTGAAATGGAGACAGCACATATAGGAGGGATATACTGCTAGGTAGATGGCAAGACCCAGCAGTCCTTGGGATGCATTGAAATATCACATAACAGTACCCAGGCATCCAGAGAACAGGGTATACCTTAAGAATGGGTCATAAGGTGGAGTGCCAAGACAGATTGTAAAGTTTGGTGCTCCTCTCCTTACTAGATGGGTTGTAATTGATTATTCTTTGCTCACACAGCACAGCAGTGCCTAAAAGAAAGATTTGGCCCTAGTGGGCAAAGTTTCATACAAAGAGTAGGTCCAGTGAGCTCAGTGGATCAATATCCCCTGCAGAGTAATATGCCTGGACAAGACATCTCCTATAGAGAAGAGCAGGTCAGGCAACATCATAACTGGGCAAAGGGGGCCCTGCAGAATCAAAAGAATATGCACCCATATGGATTCCTCATGTGTGGAACCCTTACATCTACCTATCTTTTTTGTGTTCTTGTTCAACTGTTCTACTACTGGTATATATCTTTGTGGAAGTGTGTCTGAAGTTTATGGAGCATATTTATAAATTGTCTTAGTCTGCTATTTGAGTGAATGCCATTACTTTCAACTAATTGTGTCCTCTGACTTGAGAAGTAAAAATGTGAGTGGGAATTCATGAACTATAATTTCAAGAACTTGGATCCAGACAGGACCTTGGACCTTCAGGAACTGTTTGTTAGGGGAACATCCTATCATTTGGGGGTGCTTTAATAACAAATCTTTTTCACTACCACAAACAGTAGATTCTAACCTCACGGTCTGATATTTACAGAAGAGGCAGAAAAGGCAGAAAAAGAAAAAAAATATGGGAAAAGCAACTGGAGCAGACAAAATCTATGTGGAGGAGAATATATGTACAAAATACGTGTACAAGATCTTAAAGAAAAGGAGATATTAAAATGTGTGGGGTGGAAATCTCAGCTTTTACTAACAAAATAAGAAAGATGATTAAGAGGTCATCTATCAGCCTATATGATTAGTTTCCCATCTCTAAAGAATATTTAGATCATCTACATTCCCACTGAGGTCATCTTCAATGAAGGTGTTGGTAGGGAAGTCAGACCTTTTTGCAAGCAATATCCCATAATAGGCCCCATCTTTACCATTGTGCAATTGACTGAAAGATGTAGAGAATACAATATCCCACTGTGCTTATTGTTCATTAATTATAAAAGACATGATTCAGTAGAGCAAAATGATGCCTTACATTCATAGGTCAATCAACAAGCATTTATTAATTGTCTATTATGTGTCAGGCACTGGGGAATACAAAGATGAAAATGAAATAGTCTCTTCCCATAAAATTACTTGAAAGATATAATTAGAGCAGAATGAGATACATTTCTGTACCTCAACAATGGGAATTTGTTTTGCTTGACTATGCATATTTGTTGCACAGTTTTTTTTTTCTTTTAAATTGGGCAGGGTGGGAGGGTGAGAAGATAAATACTTGTTAATTAGGAAATAAAATAAAATGAAAAAAGAAAGCTATAATGAGAGATAACCTTGTTCATGGACCCCTTGATCACAAATTTCAAGCAAGTCATGAAACGGGCAGATGTAGGACTGCCTAAAGTGGGTGCTAGTATGGTGGAGGAAAATCCAGCTCAAAGTTCAAGTTGTAAAGAGATTCTCTATGGATAGTGAAATCTCTCACACATTATTGTTTGTGGATAACCTTATTTCAGGAGCATCAAGCCAAAGGGTGCTGGAGTCAATTTAAATCATTTGAGAGACTACTGTTAAATTTTCAGTGTGAGCATTTATGCTCCAAAATTGGAAAATGCTTCAAAGCAGGCTTTGATTTATTATTTTGTCGATTGTCTAAACTTAATAAAGTGATGCAGAAAATGTTAATAATGCAGCAGACTTAAAAGTGTGTACTGTCGGTACTTTTGTTTTTCTGATGGTTGAACATTTGCACCAACCCCTAGAACACTGTAGAACCTCCTGAAGAGAATTTGATATAAATATCCATATAGCAAAGACCAAATATTTGAGGAACATCTATTTCCCAGACATTCAGGTAGAAGGATAATCTATAGATTTCATTTTAGACAAATGGACAGTGAATTAGGTCCAGAAAAAAGGATATTTTCAATTTCCTTTCGTAATTCTACCTTTCTCCCAGAAAAAAAGTTCATCTTTTTAAAACCAGTGCTCAGTGTGGTATAGTAGACAGAGTCAGTCTCAGAACCAGAAAGATTCATCATGTTTCTGATATATACTGGCTATGTGAAACTCCCAAAGCTCTGAGCAACTCCCTAAGACTCCAAATTGCAAAGATCTTGACCTACATCAGTAAAGAGTGTGTTTCACTTTCAGGGATTACTTAAATGAAGAAAATCACAAATCTGGGTCCTATCTTTATCCATATTTGACCAGTACTATTGCATGAATCTGAATCATAAAAAATTGAAATTCCAAAAGAATGAAAAATGAATGTCAGATAGGGCAATGGAGATGCTCTGGGGGTTTGGGGACAGGAAAGAAGAAGGAACTAAGCATTTATAAAGAGCCTATTTTGTGCTAGGCACTGTGCTAAGGCACTTAATAAGTATTATCTCATTTGATCCTCACAACAACCCTGTGAGTTGGAAATTTTCCCCATTTTATAGTAGAAGATTCTGAAGCAAACAGAGGTTAAGTGACTTGTGAGGAATAACACAGTTAGTAACTGAATGAATTCAAATATGAATTCAGGTCATCCTGACTCCACTTTACCCACTGGGATACTTAGTTGCCACATTTACTAAGTGATGAACTTCAAAGGAGGCCTGAAGTAAAGAATGTTGTATGGGAAATATGTGGTTGAAAAAAGATGAGTTGCAATGATTCCAGCTTTGGGGATAAGAACTCACTATTTGACAAAAAATAGTTGGGAAAATTGAAAAACAGTATGGCAGAAAAGAGATATATTCTATGCCAAGATAACGTCAAAATGGGTATTGGATTTAGACACAAAAGGTATAAATTTACTATAAGTAAATTAGGGGAACATAGAATACCTGTCAGATCTATGGAGAAGGGAAGAATATATGACAAAACAAGAGAGAAAAAACATTACAGGATAAAAAATGAATGATTTTGAATATATTAAATTAAAAGGATTTTATACAAACAAAACTAATGTAATCAGGATTAGAAGGGAAACAATAAACAAAATTTTTATAACTGATTTCTCTGATAAAGGTCTCATTTCTCAAATATATAAAGGACTAAGTCAAATTTATACTACAAGTCATTTCATTCCCCAACTGATAAATGGAGAAATGAAAGCTATCAATAATCATATGAAAAAATGTTCTATATCACTTTTGATTAGAGACATACAAATTTAAAAAACACCTCATACCTAACATTGGCTTATATGACAGTAAAAGAAATTTATAAATGTTGGAGGGGATGTGGTAAAATTGGGGGGCACTAATGCATTTCTGGTGCAGTTGTGAACTGTTCCAACCATTCTGGAGGGCAATTTGGAACTATCCCCAAAGTGCTATAAATATATATTTTAATCTAATAATAGTACTACTAGGTCTATATCCCAAAGAGATCATAAAAAAGGAGAAAGGACCTACCTTTACTAAAATATTTATAGAGGCTCTTTTGGTGATGGCAAATAATTGGAAACTAAAGGGATATCCATCAGTTGGGGAATGGCTGAACAAATTGTGGCATATGGTGGTGATGGAATATTATTGTGTTAATGAAGAACAGGATTATTTCAAAAAGAGCTGGAAAGACCTACAGGAACTAATGCAGAGTGATTTAAGCAGATCCAGTAGGCCATTGTACACAAAAATAGCGTTATTGTGGAATGATCAACTGTGAAAGACTTAGTTACTCTTAGTAGTGGAATGATTCAGAATAATTCTGAGACTTATGACAGAATGGTATCTACCTCCAGAGAAAGGTAGATGAAAGTATATTATTTTTACCTTAGTTTATTTGAGTTTTTATTTTATATAATTATTTCCTCACAAAAATGAACAATATGAAAATATTTTTGCGTTGATAATACATGTATAACCCAGATCAAATTTCTTGACAGCTCCAAGATGGGAAAAGGAAGGGAAACAATTTAGATCAGATAACTTTGGAAAACTTATGTAGAAATTTGCTATTACATGTAATTGATCAAATAAAATATCTTTACGTTTTTAAAAAAAGATTGATCTCATGGGCTACAATAGATTGAAAATCTGAAGGGTCTATCAGTAGCTCTCTAATGGCAGAGGAAATTAAGGCAGGCAACCAGCTCATTGATTGGATTCCCTGTGGCAAAATTATGAGAGACCATGAATGAGAATAAAATACAGATTGGACATGGAAAAATGGATTACAATCTGTATCATTGAAGGGAGCACATAAATAAATAAAATCATAGTAAAGAAGAAAACAAGCATTTATTATGTAGCTACTTTGGGCCAGGCACTGTGCTAAACATTTAACAAATATTATCTTAGTTCATCCTCACAAAAACCCTGGGAATAGGTGTTATTATTATCCTCCTTCTATAGTTGAGGAAACTAAGGCAGATAGAGCTTAAGTGACTTGTCCAGGGTTACACGACTTTAATGTCTGAGACTGGATTTGAACTCATCTTCCTGAATGCAGGCTTCGCCTTATCCACAGAGCTACCTGGCTGCCATTTCAGCATATGGAATCCATTTGAGTATCTGAGTTTCACATTATATAAGCAGTGGTCCCTTTAGGATCTGAACAGAATCCTTTCTCTAAGGGTATAGAAAAGCTTTTATAATCCTCCATCTGAACATCTACTGCATTTTTCCTTTTAGAAATTTCCCTCTTTCTCTCTTTCTCTAAGCCTGTGAGAATATTGATGACTGTTCTCTAAAGGTTTGGTAACCACCAAAAGTCATTACTTCAATTTAATTTTCTGAAAGCATATTTTCCCTGAAACTGTAATTCATAAAAAGAGAAGTGGGAACATTAGATAAACTTCTTTTATTCTGGGGACTAACAGGCATTTGAGGAATTTGAACTTTTGATCCAGGGAATTGAGAAGAATACATCCACTGAAGTTCACAATGGCTTTAAATGTCTAATAATTTACCTGAAATGGAATTTGAATTTGGGGTTTTTCTTCATTCCAACTCATACTGGAACACCAAAAGTTGTCAGAATATCAGATTTCAAATGACAGTTGAGTCATTCATCAGTTCTGTGATTTTGAGAAAATTATTTCATATCTCTAAGGTTCAGCTTCCTTTTCTTTAAAATGAAGGATTTAGTCATTTAAGTCCCTTTGGCTCTGGACTTCCATTATTTATTGTCTTCAAGGACAATATTATCTTCCTTCCTGCTGGGGGAATCTAGGAGAGATATGTGAGATATTTCATTAAGTTTTCCTATTAAACACTGAAGTCCTTTTGGGAGTCAAGGAAGGAAGAGTAAGTCTCTCAGTTATATAATTGCAAATTGGCATTAATTTTTTTGTTCCATTTTGGTTTTATGAATATTCTCTTACAATAATGACCAATATGGAAGTATGTTTTGCATGATAATATATACATAATCCAGATCAAATTGATTAGCATCTTCAAGATGGATGAGGGAAGAAAAGAAGAAAAACTATTTGAATTTTATAATTTTGGAAAATCTAGGTCAAAAATTGCTATTGCATGTAATTGGGAAAATAAAATATCTTTGAATTTTGAAAAAAGGAATTTTTGCTATAATGGTTTTTTGGAGGCAGATATAGGGAATTGGCAAGGGTTAGGTAGACCTCTTTTGGGAATTTTTTTCATTAGTAAATTTCTGCTGTGGGTCTTTAACTACCCATCTCTTTTCTTTTTTTCAGTCTCCACACAGGGGCAGTCTTTTACCATGCTAACTGATTCTAGGCAGACTTACCCATTACTAACTCTTTTTTCGATGACTTCAGCATTGTTCTTTATGACATGAAAAAGAAGGAAAATATTGATTGAGAGCCAGGCCTAGAGAAAGGAGGTCCTGGGTTTAAATCTGGTTTCAGACTTCCTAGCTGTGTGACCTGGGCAAGTGACTTAATCCCCATTGCCTGGCCCTTAATGCTCTTATGCCTTGAAAACTAAACACAGTATTGATTCTAAGATAGAAGGTAAAGGTTTAAAAGAAGCGAAATAAATGATTCCCAACCCCCCATTCTATGGCTTTATGTAATGATCCTACAAACAGTTTCCTCCTAGAATTGTTGTTGTTGTTGTTGAAATGCCAGAGAAACAAAGGGTAGAGGTGCCCTCGGTTGTCCTGGAAAAATTGCAGGACACTTCTGGTTTCTGTTAAGTCTTGAAAGAGAATTCTGAGAAGATGCCACATGGCCAAGATGGAGAGAAGACATATGGAAAGATAGAGGAGAGGCATGTGCTGATGAGTAAATGGGAGTGTTTTGACTCTGTTATAGATAAATAGAAGAGAAAACAAATGAAACTTAGATCTCTTAATAGGTTAGAGCAGGAGTCGGCAACGTATGGCTCTCGAGCCATATCTGGCTCTTTTGAGGGCCAGATGTGGCTCTTTCTGCAGGAGCCATAAAGTCAATTTTTTTTTCAGGTGCTGTTACAGGAGCGTGCACTGTAAGCACTGTACGGCTCTCACGAAATTACATTTAAAAAATGTGGCGTTTATGGCTCTCATGGCCAAAAAGGTTGCCGACCCCTGGGTTAGAGCATGCAAGGGGAAAAGTATGAGATGATTAGAAGACATCAGCTGCCAGGGTTGGTGACTGGAATCCAATTTACAACAGCTTTCTTCTCCTTGCTTCCCTAGAGTTAGAAACACAGTTTGCATTTACCTGTCTCCTCACTTCCTGTTTCCCCTTTGATTTTAAGAAAGAGTGGAGAGAGGTTAAACCAACCCATTTTCTGGAGCTGACCTGCAAGTATAAGCCATTTCCCTTAGGGCTAATTTATATTTCTATGTAACATGAAGATGCTATTAAAGTTTATGAACATTTTGATTCATTTCCAAGTCTCTAAGTGTACAGTCTGGGTGAGAGAAGGGGGATATTAACCCTAAAGCAGTTAATTTCACTCCCCAGAAGAAAAGAGGAAGTTCAAAGGCACAGAGTCAAATGGCACAGTTTTGAAACTGTGTTGAATTCATTATTTTTTTTAAAAAGGAAGTTGTAGATAGTAGAGATTTATGGTTTCATATACAATTCTTTTTTTTTCTTTGTCTACTGAGATGTTCATGTGTGTTAATGTTTGTCAAATTTGGAATAGCAAAAAATTAAAAAATAAATAAACAAAAGTATAGATTGATTATTGTTTTTACTAAGTTGGTTCTTATCCCTGAAAATAAAGGAAAGCAAAAAAGGACCATCACTGCAGCCACAGAACTAGGCTCTAAGGAGGGCAGAAGGGAAATGCTGGGAATATGAGGAATGAGGAAATGGCTTCTCATCCCAAGAGTAGAAAGAAAAGTAAAAAGGAAATTGACAGGAGTGGTTCTGTTGGAATGTAAATAGCTCAGTATTCAACGGCAATCTCCTATTTAATATTTGCTGGCCTTGTCATAGTCATAGAAAGCTATGATGCAGTGATCTATTTATCCAGAATTTATTTCTGAAAGAGCAATGGGAGTCCTACCATCCCTGCTTCCCAATTGAATGGTAAAGTTCTAGGCATTTAGACAAAAGCATCCCTATATATTTGTATAAACATCATATCACTAATTCATGTTCCATCACCTGTTAATCATGCTGATTTATTAGTTTACTGGTAAATCAGATGCATATTTTTCTTTAAACATTTATATAGAACATTAAGATTTCCAAAGTCGTTTACATACATAATCTTAACTGATATCCACAACTTGTGAGGTACTTGCAATTATCATCCTCATTTTATTGGTTAGGAAACTCAAGCTAAGAGACATTACATTGTTTTCTCAAGCTCATGTAACTAATAAGTTTATTTTTATAATTATATATTTTATTTGATTTTTTCCAATTATATTTATAACAACAGTTTTTAACATTTGTTTTCTTTCTTTCCTTCCCCTCCCCCCAAAACCTGTACCTTCTATCTTAGAATTTAGAATTCAACACTGAATTGGTTCCAAGGAAGATAGATGGCAAGGGCTAGGCAATGGGGGTTAAATGACTTGCCAAAGGTCACAAAGCTAGGAAGTATCTAAGGCCAGATTGGAATCTAGCACCTCCCATATTTAGGTCTGGCACTCTGTTCACTGGGCCTCCTAAGTGCTCCCTATTTGTTTTCCAAAATTATCCATTCCCAAATCCCTTCCTCTTTCTCCTGCCCACAGATGATAAGCAATTTTATCTATGTTATACATATATGATCATGCAAAGCATATTTCTACATTGGTCATGTTGTGAAAGAAGATTCCCATAAAACAACAGCAACAAACCCAGGAAGAAAATAAAGTGGAAAATGATATGCTTTGATCTGCATTCAGACTCCATCAGTTCTTTCTCTGGAGGTGGGTATCAGTTTTCATCATGACTCTTCAGTTGCATATTTTTCAAAACCTCTTCTAGAAAGAGGTATACCTACTTTTTAGGATAATTAGAAGCAAAATGGAAAAAATGAAATTCAGTTCTTAGAATTATCTCAGCCACCAATATACTTGACACGACTCTGAGATGACCCTTTACAAGAAATATGGTCAGCTTTTAGTATCTTAACTAGAGGTTTTTCAAAGATTAAATGGGAAACATATTGTAAAGACACAGCTTTAGTTGTGTACCAGCTAACAGTTGTCAAGGTAGGGAGGACACCTTGATTTACTCTTCTGGAGCCAGGCCTAACTACATCTGCTACTCAGGGTTCAAAGATACCATGAGATTCGGGTGGGTCACCTTTCTATTGATGTCACCTTTAGCTTCCACAGTCTGTGACCCTTTCACTATTACCTGCCATTGAGTAGCGTCGTAGGTTCATTTATCAGCTTAATATTGATTAGCTTTAAAAAATAACAACAACAAAACCAGTCATACTTGCTAGCTATGTGACTCCAGATAAGTCACTTAACTCTATGTGTCTTAGTTCCTCATCTGTAAAATGAGCTGGAAAAAGAAATAGCAAGTCATTCTATTATCTTCACCAAGAAAACCCCAAATGGGATCATGAAGAGTCAGTCACAATAGAAATGATTGAGCAACAGCAAGATTTTATAAAAAATATTTACAAGGACACAACTATATTCTCCTATCTCCAGTGCTTCAAAGACCCACTCTTATGCTACTTTGGTGTTTGGGGAGAATGGTCTCAAATTTCATTCAATTTTTACATAGCATTGGTCCCACCAAGTTCACATATGAAGTCAATGTTGCTTCTCTGTGGGTCTTTGTCTCAGCTACTATTGATTTTGATCCTGAGAGTCACTTCCAAAGGTCACTCCTTGCTTCTCAGGGTATCAGTAATGATTTGACTGCAACAACTCCACCCACCCACCCCTCTTTTAGCAAGCCAGAGCCTTCAATCACTTCATCTAAAACAAGAAGTGACTCCTGAGTCAGACAAAGAACCCATGCCTATATTCACAGGGCCACATGGCCTCAGAGGAAAGAAGACCCAAGACCTCTTTCCAGAGTGCTTTTTCTTTCAATAGACACCATCTGCAAAGAATGCAAACTAATGCAGTCAAACAGAATGGCTCAAATAGAGAAAACAACATTTTGAATACATCTAAAGTCAAAGAACCTCCCATTTACCATATTGCTAGTTGCCTACAGTGGGCAACTAGATGGCACAGTAGATAGAGTGCCAGGTATGGAGCAAAGAGTCTCCTCTTCCTGACTTCAAATCAAGTTGCAGATACTAGCTGCGTGATCCTGGGCAAGTCACTTAAAATCTTGTTTCACTCAGTTTCCTTATCTGTAAAATGATCTAGAAAAAGAAATGGCAAACCACTCTAGTATTTTTGCTAAGAAAACCCCAAATGGGGTCATGAAGAGTTTGATGTGATTGAACAATGACTAAACAACAACAAAAACTGACGAACTAGTTTCTGGATGACTGCATAAACTCCACAATCTGTTCAAGTCACTTCTGCTATATGTCAACACAACTTTCCCAGGAACAATCCTAATCCTCTGCACATGGGAGATGTCAATGGAGATGTTTCAGAGAGATATTAATCCCTGTTTCATCGTAAGAATTCTGAATGCAAATAACTTTTGTTATTCAGAGGTTCCCAATTGTGATGCTTGAAATTAATTCAAGAGAGCAAAACTGATATTTTCCTCCCAGTGACCAAGTGAAATCTTTCCTTACTTTTAATTAAGCTTCTTTCACAAAGGTCAGATCTAACACTAAAATGAAAAAAAAATCACATCAAAAGAACCCCAAACCAATGTTAAAAAGATAGCATGCGGGGCAGCTGGGTAGCTCAGTGGAGTGAGAGTCAGGCCTAGAGACAGGAGGTCCTAGGTTCAAACCTGGCCTCAGCCACTTCCCAGCTGTGTGACCCTGGGCAAGTCACTTGACCCCCATTGCCCACCCTTACCAATCTTCCACCTATGAGACAATGCACCGAAGTACAAGTGTAAAAAAAAAATAATGACTCATATAATAAATAGCTGTAATTATAAAATAAATATGTATCATTTAAAATATTAAAAAAAGATAGCATGCATGCTTATTTATTAAAAAATATTTCTTCTGGATTATATGCTACATGAAGGTTATGTTATATTTTTTCTAAACCCTTCATTTCCCCCAGTATTTTCTAGAATAGTTTTGTATCAAGTAGATACTTAATACTTGTTTGTTGAATTGAGTTGTATTATTCCTTACTCCTACTCCAAATCCCCCAACAAATTCCATAGTCTCCTTCCATCCACAACATCCATATCCTTTGGTGTCCCGAGACCTTTCTCCTTATGACCTAATGTCCTAAGTAAGGTCTGAGGTCTCCATATACTACTTTACCAACTTAATTTATCTGAAAAAGTTGATTCAAGGACATATCTTGTGTTGTTTTCCCCAGGGGATATTTTATGATGTTTGTCCTGGCTACCAGAATCACTAGTTATGGCTCTTGAGATAGTCAGTGAAGAACATTTTCTTCTAGTTCCACTCCACCCTCTGAAGTACGGCCATGAAACAAAATGATAGGACAGTCCTTGGCCTGCTAGTCCAAACTCCTCCATCTCTTCCTATTCCCTGGAAGGTCACCAGCTGCTTACTCTGGGTGGCCTAGCTCCCCAGAGCTATCTCCCAAGGGAGAGAGCAGAGTCACCCTCCCCCATCTGGATCACAGAGACCAACAGAATTGGATGAAACTGCCCAGAGTGTCAGTCAAATTAAAGAATATTCTTTTAATACTGAATAACCATGTAGGCCTGGCAACACTCCCTCCGCCTTACAGATGGCAAGCACATGCCGGCAGCCCTGCACTCCACATCAATCTCTCTCCCTTTGCTTTCAACACTCTCTTTCAGCTAGGGCTCCTTTCTTGCTCTTGCTCGTGATTATAATGTGGAATTTCTTTTTGGGGAGTCTGTGGTACCCTGGGGAAAAGAGGAGGGGGTTTGTAGATTCTGCCAAGGGAGGGATAGGAATTCAGAGCACTGATATCACTAGGTCACTGGGGAAAGGATAGGATGCTATACTTGCTATTGTTTGCTATTGTGTCTGATTGGATCCAACAGTAGCACCTGGGGGGCGGGATGTGTGCAAACTGGTCTGGTGATTCTAGCAAAAAATAGATAATCAGTTTCTTTGGGCTTGGTCACTCACAGCTTCTTCCCTTTCTCTCTTCTCAGTCTGAGACTTAAAGTGCTATAAAAAGGTTTTCGCAAAATCTCTCCATGTGTTGCTGAGGATTGGTTGAGCCCCTGCTGGGGATATCATAGAGGTTTCAACTCAGGTATAAGACAGGCTGACTTCTGAAGTTCCTTCAAATCCTGAAATTCTGTGATTCTGTTGAGGTAGAGGGATGAGATTTTATTCGTATCCATATTGTAGACGGAGAAATATACATAGAACAACAGAGTATTCTGAAAAATTTTCCTACAGCTGAGAAAGGCTAGGTGTATGGACTTTTCAGGAGTGTAATCTAGTGTTAGGTCTTCCAGTGCTAGGAGGAATGGAAAGATCATGATGGGGGAGTGACGTAGATGGTAATATTATTCCAGGAAAAAAGCAAACCATATTTCAGCAATGTAATAGTTAATTATAGAATGGCAGTCAATCTATAGAGAGAGAGAATGGGGAGAAAGAGAGAGACAGAGAAAGAGAGAGAAACAGAGAGAGACAGAAACAGAGAGAGGTGGAGACACAGAGAGACAGAAAGAGAAACAGAGAGAGACAGAAACAGAGAGAGTTGGAGACACAGAGAGACAAAAAGAGAGAGACAGACAGAGAGAGAGACAGAGAGAGACAGAGACAGAGACAGAGACAGAGAGAGAGAGAGACATATAAAAAAGACACTAGGGGAACCACAAAAGGATACTTATAAGACAGAATGGAACTGCCCTCCTCCTCTACCCCTCTACCTCTAATAAACAGATTATTTTGAGATGTGCATCCACTAGAGAATATATGCTACAGGCTCCTGGTCTGCTTTTTACTTGATGTCTGCTTATTTAGACTCCTGGCTGGAATGACGTATGGGTGAGGGTAGCAAAGCTCTGATTTCCCCTCTCCCATCTGTAGTCAGCAGAAATTTACTGTGCAATTTCTCTATTTGTTGGTCATAATTTTTTTATTTTCATAGTAACTTGAAAACTTCATTACCTTTAGTTTATGACTATGACTGGTCATAATTGCTATGTGATTTGTGTTTGTTCTTAAATTAATAAATCAATAAATACTTGTTAAATACCTACTATGTGCCAAGTACTCTGCTAATGACTGGGTATACAAAAAGAAGCAAAAGATAGTTCCTGCCTCAAGGAATTTACAATCTAATGGGGGATGGAATTCAAAATTTAATCAGGTGGGGGAAATAATAGAGAGAACTAGTGAATGCTTTGTAATCTACAGATTAAAAAACAGGACAGAGGTTTAAACTTGATCCAAAATACCAGAGTTGGGGACCTTCCTCCCTGAATATAGATGGGAGCTAAACCAAATGGAAAGAATCTTATGGTTCTGATTGATTTTTTGTTTTGACAAACTTTCCTTTAAAAAGCAATATTTAAACTGGGTCCAGGATCTCCTGCTTCTCTAACTAAAATGAGTTGGTAAGTCATTGATAATTGCTATGACTAACATAGAATAGGAACTGGTGAATCACTTTGACTTTCCTTGAACATATTGACAGTTTGAGAATGGTGGGTAGGGTATTATTCCACAGGGTGGGAGGATAAAGATCTGGTTTGGGAAGAGTAGCCCCTCCTGATATTCCAAAGATTGAGTCTAGAGATTAGAGTGAGTATTTCCTATCACTTTCATTTCTGTCTTAAGCTATCAAACTCTGGCAGGAAGCTCTATTTGATGATTGAAACAAGATTTAGTGACTCAGTCTTATGCTGCAAAGCAACAGTATAATTGGACATATTGATTATTAGAACAGTGGACTGTGATACTCAGTCTCTTTAAAACCTCTACATATCTTCGGACTGCTATTTATACAACAAGGAAAATTCTTTTTATCTGCTTTACCCTCATCATGTCTGTTATTACTACTATTATTGATGCAATGTGTCTTTGTGTACTCTGCTATCTCAGAAATTCAAAAAAGGCAACTATGTTGTTGTGACCCTGGGATTTTAGGCACTTAAACAGTTTAAAAACTGACTCTGGTAAACACAAGCACTTCTTGTATTTCTCTATCTTCCTCTGTCTTTAAAACTATGGATGAAGTCCTCCACCAAATGACCTTCTTGAACCCTGAGGACAGAATTAGAAGCAAATTTATAGAAACTTCAGAAAATCAGAATTAGGCTTAATATAAGGAAAACCTCCTAAAAATTGGAACTATCCAAAAGTGAAATGGCCGCCCCATTCTCTCTTACTACAGATCCGTAAGCAAAGACTAATCATTTCTTAGGTATATAAAAGCATACCTCAAAGTTCCTTTTAGGGTTTTATATGACTGGGTGTACATACTGAATGGTCAAGAATGGATCTGAATAGAGAAAAGAGACATTGACCTTACTTGAAGTGCTTAGCATGTTCCAACATCTTTTCCATGCCAAATCATCTATATATGAGAATGGATGAAGCTTAGAATTAAAAGCCAGGGAAACTCTAAATTGCTTAGTAATTTGATAACTACTGGACCACAATCCACAAATAGCAAAAGAAATAAGCAGCAAAAAAATCTTTTGACCCTGGATAATTTCTTTTTTTAAAAAAACATTTATTAATATTTATTTTTTGAAAAGTTAACATGGTTACATAATTCATGCTCTTACTTTCCTCTCCACCCCCCTGACTTCCTCCTTCCCCCCCGGCTGATGTGTATTTCCACTGGTTTTAACATGTGTCATTGATCAAGACTTATTTCCAAATTGTTTATAGTTGCATTGGTGTGGTAGTTTCAAGTCTACATCCCCAATCATGTCCGCCTCAACCCATGTGTTCAAGCAGTTGTTTTTCTTCTGTTTTCACTCCTGTAGTTCTTCCTCTGAATGTGGGTAGCGTTCTTTTCCATAAATCCCTCAGAATTGTCCTGGGTCATTGCATTACTGCTAGTACAGAAGTCCATTACATTCTATTTTACCACAGTGTATTGGTCTCTGTGTACAATGTTCTTCTGGCTCTGCTCCTTTCTGCATCAATTCCTGGAGGTCTTTCCAGTTCACCTGGAATTCCTCTAGTTTATTATTCCTTTGAGCACAATAGTATTCCATCACCAACATATACCACAATTTGTTCAGCCATTCCCCAATTGAAGGGCATCCCCTCATTTTCCAGTTCTTTGCCACCACAAAAAGTGTGGCTATAAATATTTTCATACAAGTCTGTTTATCTATGATCTCTTTGGGGTACAAACCAAACAATGGTATGGCTGGATCAAAGGGCAGGCATTCTTTTATAGCCCTTTGAGCATAGTTCCAAATTGCCAGCCAGAATGGTTGTATCAGTTCTCAACTCCACCAGCAATGCATTAATGTCCCAGTTTTGCCACATCCCCTCCAGCATTCATTACTCTCCCCTTCTTTCATTTTAGCCAATCTGCTAGGTGTGAGGTGATACCTTAGAGTTGTTTTGATTTGCATTTCTCTAATTATTAGAAATTTAGAACACTTTCTCATGTGCTTGTTGATACTTTTGATTTCTTTATCTGAAAGTTGCCTATTCATGTCTCTTGCCCATTTATCAATTGGGGAATGGCTTGATTTTTTATACAATTGATTTAACTTCTTGTATATTTGGGTAATTAGACCCCTGTCAGAGTTTTTTGTTATAAAGATTTTTTCCCAATTTGTTGTTTACCCTGGATAATTTCTATGGAGAAAAAGAACAAAATAGAAAAGCAACAGCAGAGAGTGACAAACAAGCAAATACATCCAAACTTTCCATCCCAAAATGGAAATTGGTCACAAGCTCTTGAGGAAATCAAAAAAGGAGTTCAAGAACAAAGTAAGAAGGATAGAAGAAAAATTGGAAGAAAAGTGGGAAAAAGAAATGAAAGTAATTCAAAAAGAAAATAAGAGATTAAAAGACAAAATTACCCACATGGAAAAAGAGGCACAGAAGTCAAATGAAGTAATAAGCAAATTGGAGACCAGAATTGACCTGCTGGAAACCATGGGCAGGATAGACCAAATAAAAAAGGAAAATCGAAAGATCATAGCTGAAAATCAGTCTTTAAAGACTATAATTGGGCAAGTAGAAGCTAATGATCTCACAAGACAGCAAGAATTAATAAACCAAAGTCAAAACAATGACAAAATAGAAGGAAACATGAAATATCTCATTTAAAAGACAATTCACCTGGAAAACAGATCCAGAAGAGACAATTTGAGAATTATTGGTCTACCTGAAAGCCTGGAAAAAAACAAAATCCTTGAAATCATATTACAAGAAATTATCCAATAAAACTGCCCTAATGTATTTGAACAAGAGGACAAAATAGACATTGAAAGAGTCCATAGATCACCCCCTACATTAAATCTTCATAAGACAACCCAAAGTTATTGAGCATCAACTGAGAAAAAGAAGGCAGGGGTCACAATCACTATATCTGACAAAGCCAAAGTAAAAATAGGTCTGAATTTAAAATGATAGGGAAGGTAATTACATCGTGATAAAAGGTAGCATAGACAATGAAGAAATAGCAGTACTCAACATGTATGCACCAAATGATATAGCACCCAGATTTTTAAAGGAGAAACTATTGCAGCTTGAGGAGGAAATAAATAGTAAAACTATACTAGTGGGAGACTTGAACCTTCCTCTAGCAGATCTAGATAAATCAAACCAAAAAATAAATAAGAGAGAAGAGATGTGAATGAACTCTTAGAAAAATAAGAGTTAATAGATATATAGAGAAAAATAAATAGGGACAAAAAGGAATATACCTTCTTTTTAGCAGCAGATGGTACTTTCACAAAGACTGACCAGGTATTAGGGTATAAAAACATGGCAAACAAATGCAAGAAAGCAGAAATAATAAATGCATCTTTTTCAGATCATAATGCAGTAACATTATAATTAGTAAGGGTACATTGAGAGGCAAATAAAAAATTAATTAGAAATTAAATAATATGATTCTCCAAAATTGCTTGGTTAAAGAATAAATCATAGAATCAATTAATGCTTTCTTTGAAGAGAATGACAATGAGGAATCAACATATAAAAATCAATGGGATTCAGCCAAAGCAGTAGTCAGGGAAAATGTATATCCCTGAGTGCATATAGTAACAAATCAGAGAGGGAAGATGTCAGTGAATTGGACATGCAAATTAAAAAAATTGAAAGAGAATAAATTTTAAATCCCCAGATAAAAACTAAATTGGAAATCCTAAAAATCAAAGGAGAAATTAATAAAATTGAAAGTAAAAGAACTATTGAATTAATATATAAGAATTTAAAAAGAAGGAAAGAAGAAAATCAAATTAATAGTATCAAAGAAGAAAAGGGCAACTTCACCTCTAATGATAAGAATTAAGGTAATTATTAAGAACTATTTTGCCCAACTATATGGCAATAAATATGACAATCTAGGTAAAAGAGGTGAATATTTACAAAAATATAAATTGCTTAGATTAACAAAAGAGGAATTTGAATACTTAAACAATCCCATCTCAGAAAAAGAAATTGAACAAGCCATCAAAGAACTCCCTAAGGAAAAAAACCCCAGGGTTAGATGGATTCACAAGTGAATTCTATCAAATATTTAAAGAGCTACTAATCCCAATACTACACAAACTATTTGACAAAATAAGCAAAGAAGGAGTTCTACCAAATTCCTTTTATGATGCAAATATGGTACAAATACCAAAGTCAGACAGATCGAAAACAGAAAAAGAAAACTATAGACCAGTCTCCTTAATGAACACAGATGCAAAAAATCTTAAATTAAATACTAGCAAAAAAGACTCCAGCAAGTGATCATGAGGATAATTCATTATGATCAGGTGGGATTTATACCAGGAATGCAAGGATACTTTAATATTAGAAAAAGCATCCACATAATTTACCGTATCAACAATCAAACCAACAGAAATCACATGATTATCTCAATAGATGCAGAAAAAGCTTTTGACAAAATATAATACTCATTCCTATTGAAAACACAAGAAAGAATAGGAAGAATGAGCTTTTCCTAAAAATAATAAACAGTACATATTTAAAACCATCTGCAATGGGAATAAATTAAAAGCCTTCCCAATAAGATCAGCAGTGAAGCAAGGATGCCCGTTATCACCTCTATTATTTAACATTGTACTAGAAACGCTAGCTGTAGCAATTAGAGAAGAAAAAGAAATTGAAGGGATTAAAATAGGCAATGAGAAAACTAAACTATAACTCTTTGCAGATGATATGATAGTCTACTTAAAAAGTCCTAGAGAATCAACTAAAAAGCTAGTGGAAATAATCAATAACTTTAGCAAAGTTGCAGGATACAAAATAAGCCCACATAAATCATAGCTTTTCTATATATTACCAGCTCCAGCTCCTTTCTGCTATGTACTTCCTAATCAATACCTAATCAATACCTAATCTAATCTCCCTCACAACATTACCAACACAACTTAGGAGCAAGAGTTAGGAAGAGAAATTCCATTTAAAATTACCCTAGATAATATAAAATATTTAAGAATCTATTTGCCAAGAAAAATACAGGAATTATATGAACATAACTACAAAACACTTAACACGCAATTAAAACTAGATCTAAACAATTGCAAAAAAACATTAATTGCTCCTGGGTAGGATGAGTTAACACAATAAAAATGACAATAGTACCCAAATTAATTTACTTATTCAGTGCCATAGCTATCAAAGTACCAAGAAAGTTTTTTTACTGAATTAGAAAAAAATTATAACAAAGTTCATTTAGAAGAACAAAAATCAAGAATATCAAGGAAAATAATGAAAAAAAATGTGAAGGATGAGGGGCCTAGCAGTATCAGACCTTAAACTGTACTATAAAGCAGTGGTCATCAAAATAATATGGTACTGGCTAAGAGACAGAAGGGAGGAACAATGGAATAGACTTGGGGTAAATGTACTCAGCAAGATAGTATATGATAAACCCAAAGACCCTGGCTTTTGGGACAAGGACCCACTATTTGACAAAAACTATTGGGAAAATTAGAAAACAGTATGGGAGAGATTAGATTTAGATCAACATCTCTCACCCTATACCAAGATAAATTCAGAATGGGTAAATGACTTGAAAATAAAGACGAAAATTATAAATGAATTAGGTAAACATGGAAAGTATACTTGTCAGATCTTTGGGAAAGGAAAGATTTCAAGACTAAGCAAGAGTTAGAAAAAATTACAAAATGTAAAATAAATAATTTTGATTACATTTAAGTTAAAAATGTTTTGTACAATAAAACCCGTGCATCCAAAATTAGAAGGGAAGCAACAAATTGGGAAAAAAATCTTTATAACAAAAACCTCTGACAAAGGTCTAATTTCTCAAATTTATAAGGAGCTAAATCAATTGTACAAAAAATTAAGTCATTCCCCAATTGGCATGGGCAAGGCACATGAATAGGCAATTTTCAGAAAAAGAAATCAAAACTATCAATAAGCACATGAAAAAGTGCTTTAAATTTCTCATAATTAGAGAAATACAAATCAAAACAACTCTGAGATACCACCTCACATTTAGTAAATATGATATGATTGCAATATGATAGCAAAGGAAAGTAATAAATGTTGGAATGGATGTGGCAAAATGGGGACACTAATGCATTGCTGCTGGAGTTGTGAATTGATCCAGCCACTCTGGAAGGCAATTTGGAATTATGCCCAAAGGGCTTTGAAAAACTGCCTGCACTTTGATCCAGCCATATCACTGCTGGGTTTGTAACTCAAAGAGATAATAAGGAAAAATACTTGTCCAAAAATATTTATAGCTGTGCTCTTTGTGGTGGCAAAAAAAAAAAAGGAAAATGAGGGGGTGTCTATCAATTGGAGAATGGCTGAACAAATTGTGGTATCTTATAGTGATGGGATACTATTTTGCTGAAAGGAATAATGAACTGGAGGAATTCCGTGTTAACTGGAAAGACGTCCAGGAATTGATGCAGAGTGAAAGGAGCAGAACCAGGAGAACGTTGTACATAAAGACTGATATACTGTGATACAATCAAATGTAATGGACTTCTCAACTAGCACCAATGCAATGATTCAGGACAATTCTGAGGGAATTATGAGAAAGAACACTATCTACATCCAGAGAAAGAACTCTGGGAGTAGAAATGTAGAATAAAAACATTTGCTTGATCACATAATTTAATAGGGATATTACTGGGGATGTTGACTTTAAATGATCACTTTATTGCAAATAATAATATGGAAATAGGTTTTGAACAATGATACATGTAACATCCAGTGGAATTGTTCATTGGCTCCAGGATGGGGGAGGGAGGAGAGGATGGAAAGAATATGAATCATGTAACCATGGCAAAATATTCTTAATTAATTAATCAATTAAATAAATAAATAAAAATAATAACCCTGGTTATCACTAGTCCTCAAGAAACTTATGGTTGAGTATGAGACACAATATATGTAAATAGATGCAAAACAAAACTGTATGTGATCAGCATGTATGATGAACTATACAAATTCCAAAGTATTAAGTGGTAAATTTCCTATCATCCTCTCAAGCTACTGTCGAGCTCCTACAAAAAGCTTCCTATATTCATTAACTCCACTTGTTTATGTCCTTACTGATTTTTAAGCATCTTATCACTTGACTTCCATCTTTACCACTTGACTGAAACAATTCTCTCCAAGATTATTAATGATCTCTTCATTCCTAAATCAAGTGGCCTTTTTAAATCCTCCTCATTCTTGACCTCTCTGCAAGGGTGGATATTGGTAACCACTCATTTTTTCTGAGAAGGTCTTCATTCCATTTCTGTCATGACATGCCTGTTATGCTCTTCTATCTGTATGACGAATCCTTCTCAGTTTCCATTAGAGGTGCATCATCTTTGTTCTACCCTCTGTGTGTGCAGATGTGTTCTGGGACTCAGTCCTGGGTTTTCTTCTCTTCTTCCTCTAAATTATGTCTCTTGGTGACCTCATCTGCTCTCAGATATTCAGATAACTATCAAATCCACTTCTCATTTCTCTCTTCATCTCCAATTCCACATTTCCAGTTGCCTGTGGACAGTTCTATCTAGATTTCCAATAGGTACCTCAAGCCCAATAGGTACAAAACAGAACCATGTTAGAGTCTTCTCTTAAATTCCTGTGTCTGGTTCCTACACTATTTTCTCATCTGGTTCTGTCTGGATCCTCAGTGGCTCACCTTTCCCTTAAAAAGTTACAACTCTTTCAAGTTCCCTATGCAATCTATAGTCCATTTAAAATTATACCTCACTCTCCAAGTGTTTTATTCTTCTCATTTTTTAGTTTTAGACTTTTTAGTCATAAAGCAGCTTTATGCAAATGAATTGAAGCCCAATTAATGTTCCACACCTCTTAAGTCAATGATACTCTCTTCCTTTAGTGTCCTTGAAACTGTGTTTCCTGTTGCTCATATTTCTCTAGTTTTTAATGAGTAAAAGATCTTTCTGTCTTTTTTATATCTTCAAACTCTTCACACACAAGTGGGAAATTCAGCTATAATATACACAAAGAGAATAGAATCTTTTGTATTTAAATCACACATTGTTTTCTCTCTCAAACTGCTCAAATGCTGCCTGAAAACTGTCCCCTCTTCTGTACACATATTTTTTCTTTTTTCTAATTTTTATAGGTATAAAAATATTCATCTATCACAATAGTAATATCTTATATATTTTGACAGTTTATATAAATCTTTTTCTTTACACAAAAATACTTTTTCATCACTAAGCTGTTCCATATGAAAACTTTCAAGAAATAGTGTACTTATACTTACTAAATCCTACATATATTATTATTTTTAAAAAATTTGTTCATTACATTAAAATTCCCAGATATCTCCCTCCCTGTGCTAGAGAAAGCATTATTTGATGAAAAAGATATATGTATATATACAACTATGACTTACTTGTTTCTGTTTATCAGTTCTTTCTCTGGAGGTGGACATTCACGAGTTATTCTTCAAATGATATTTCTGTTGCTGTATTGTATAAAATATTTTACCCCCTGCTTCCAGGTTTTTGCATAGATTATATATCCTTTATTCCTGTTCAACCTCTTGGAAGTCCTTCTTGGCTCACTGAATATAATTTCCTATAACAGTGATGGCAAACCTATGACATGTGTGTCAATACTGACATGTGTAGCCATTTTCGATGACACACGGCCACATACAGAGAAGTATGGGGTCACATGCCGAAGACGAAACATTTGTTGTAGTGTAGTGTAAACACTCTGTGCACTATAGATGACAATTTAACCTATATTAATTTACCTATTTTGGTTTATTAAATACAATTATATTTTAAAATTATACATTTTTGTTATTTAAACTATAAATATCATGAAATTTTGTTTTTTTTTCTCGAAGTGACACACCACCCGAGTTATGCTCTTTTTTTGGCAAATTTTGACACACCAAGCTCAAAAGGTTGCCCATCACTGTCCTACAAGAATCTTCTTTCACTTCCCCCAGTTGCTAGCATCTTTTCAATAAATTGATTTCTACTTATCTATATACATGGTGATATTTCGAACCCTGCTTCTGCCATATGATATGCTTAAGGTCAGGAAAAATTTTATTTTTGTCTTTGTGTCTCCAGAAACAGTATAATATCTAAGACATAGTAGGTACTTAATAAAGGCTCCTTCAGTTGAACTGAGTTGAGAGATTACTTTCAACTCGGCAGATGAGGGAATGATTCATGGAAGAAATAGTAAATGAGCTAGCTTTTAAAGGATTAGCAATATTGAACACATGAAATGTGAGAGGAGGGAATTCTATTGTGGACCAAGATGCAGTAGTGGGAAAACATAGGTTTTTTTTTTTTTTAATAAATAAAGATCCTTTCCTACCTTTTTATAGGATCAAACTCTTCCCACACAAGTAAGGAATTCAACCAAATCATTCACAAAGGAATTAGAATCTTTATATTTAAATCACAGCTCATTTTCTTTTCCAACTGAGCAATGACAGCTAATCTAGTTATGCCAGACTTCATAGTATGCATGATAGAATAGTAAGAAATACTAAGGAGTTTAAATATTAGAGTTGAGTTGTAGAGGACTTCGAAATGCTAAAGAATTTTAATCAATTGATCAATTAACATTTGTTAAGCACCTACTATGCACTAGGTACTTAAGATTTGGACTTTATTTGGTAACCAATGAGTAGTAACTAATATACAAAATAAATTAGAGGGCAGAGAGATAAGATGGAGAGACCAGTTAACAGGCAATTGCCATAGTCTGGAAAAAATGTAATGAATGAGAAGCTGAAGAGAATGGCATAAAAGCAGCAAACTGAATGTGAAATTATACAGTAAAGTAATTAGCTCAATTTAAGAATGCTAAGATACAATAGAAAAATTAAATAGCTGTTTATTTTTGGGAAAGGGGAGTGCTGCTCCATCTTAACTGGAATTTCTAGCCATTAGTTATTCTCTGAAATCACTTTTATTCTGTTTTTTTTTTTCCCATTTCTGATCTTAGGGGTTTGATTTTACAGTGAGTAGTCACTACCAAGCAAAGCTGGTATTTATATATGTACCTAGGTATAAGAAATCATGAAGGAGGTAAGCTGATCTAGGGGGTTCCAGGAATCAGTGGAAGCTTCTCATAAGCAGTTTGGTGGATCTCAGGGGTAGAGCTCTAGACATCACATGAATGGTTTACTCCCAGGGGCAAACTCCAGGCACTGAACATCTGAGTGTCCATCTGTCACATTCTGCAGCCAACAGGGAAAATCTTCCAGAGAACTGCACAAATTATTATTTTTTTAAAACACTAACAAAACCAGCTCTCCATAAAGTTTTCCCACACATTGTATATGAAGTCTATTTTCATGCTGTTTATTGGTTTTCCTTTTATTTATACTACTTTTGCATTTGCTGAATTCCTTCTTCCAAATGACTTTTCTTCTCATTGGTTTTAATTTCTCTCTCTCTCTCCCTTATTCAGATCAGTTATTTCAATTAATATCTTCATGGGACCGAACTGTGAAAAATTATATCCAACTAAATCCTCCAGGAAATTCTTTCTCGTGGACAATGCTGCTGGCAGAATGGAAGGTTAGCCCAGGTGTACTTTCTTTACAGTTTTTAGAGGTTAAAGGAAGAGTAAAACTGATCTAAAACACTTCTTCCCATTTTTCTTTTGGCTTCTCTTTTCAATAACCCTCTATAATTCCATTTTAATTATTCTTTTTTTATTTTTTCTCTTACTTTCCCTTCTCTTATTATAGCCATTATTGGTCATTTCTCTCTCTTCTTTCTTTTCATTTTGAAATCCCTAGAAGTCTCTCTCTTTCTCTCTGACTCTCTGTCTCTGTCTCTGTCTGTGTCTCTGTCTCTCTCTGCATCCCTTGTCTCTGTCTTTGCCTCTTTGTTTCTCTGTCTCTTCTCCTTTCTTTTCATAATTCTTGTCTGTTTTATTTCTTTCTTTGCAGCTTCTTTGATTTCTGAAGACTATCCAGGCTTTGCAGCACCCCCTCCAAGTCATTGATTGACCCAAGATGCTTTTTTCTGGCAAATTATTTTTTCCCTTTGGTTTAACATATTAATTTAGGAGGGTTCCACTCTAATATAATATTATTTTTGGTGTACGGGGAAAGTTTGTTCTTTTGCCCAGGTTTCCAGCTGGGTGGACTGAAGCAGAAGGAGGTCAGAGTGACTCCTTTGTCCAACATGTCACAAGGCAAGTCAGCAGTCAGGCAGCAGTCAGGCAGGATGTAGAACCAACTCTGGCTTCTTCCTCCCACCCCTCCTTTTCCACCACCCCTTTAAACTAACAGTGAGCAATTGTTTCTATTGGTGGACTTAGTTAATACAGAAAATCCAAGAAGTCATAAATAAGTCTTTTTTTCCTTTCCAGAAATAAATTTGCATAAAAATGATATCTGGTCCCAAAAGAATTAGCTAGACTTTGCACGAAGGAGTCCCGTTCATGTCACTAATGGACCCAAGATTTTTTCCCTCCTTATTCAGTTCCCAGAGGGACAACAAGATCCTTATCCTAAAACTTCATTTTTCTTCTCCCTTTTGATTTTTAGGTAATGGGTTAAGGCAGTATATTATTGTGGAAAGCATATTAGATTTAAAGTCTATGAATGGACCTGGGTTTCAATCCCAGCACTGCTACATCTAGCTTGTGAGCTTTGCCCTGTCATTTCAATTTTCTAGGTCCCAATTTCTTTATCTATAGACTTAGAGGTTTTTTTTATTGATATCTAAAGTTTCTTCCAGTCAAAGATGCTCTTTCTTAACAATATTCTTCAAAAGGTATTTACATGATCTTAGCAAGAATAATAATTACTGTAATTAAGTTGCAAAATGCTAACAATATTAATTACAAAGCAAGAATATTAGTTATTTGATTTCAACACTAGTATTTGATTTGATGCTGGTGAAGGGCTCATGAAGCCAGAACACATCAGAATGAGACGAGTAGAAAAGAACAGAAAAGAAGTTTAAGGGTGAGGAATAATATGGCAATGTAAAGGGGCAGCTGGGTAGCTCAGTGGATTGAGAGTCAGGCCTAGAGACGGGAGGTCCTAGGTTCAAATCTGGCCTCAGACACTTCCTAGCTGTGTGACCTTGGGCAAGTCACTTGACCCCCATTGCCTACCCTTACCACTCTTCCACCAAGGAACTAATACACAGAAGTTAAGGGTTTAAAAATATAAAAACAAAACAAAACAAAAAAACAATATGGCAATGTAAGCATTACAATAGAAAAGAAAACAATACATATATTTTAAAACCTTTACCTTTCATCTTAGAATCAATTCTATCTATTGGTTCTAAGGCAGAAGAGCAGTAAGGGCTAGGAAACTGGAGTTAAATGACTTGTCCAGGCTCACACAGGTAGGAAGTGTCTGAGGTCAGATTTGAACCTGGACCTCCCATCTCTAGGTCTGGCTCTCTATACATTGAGCCACGTAAGTTGTCCTGTGAAAACAATAAATTTTTGATAATTATAAAGTGGAGACTTTATATAGTCACTTTACAAAGTTATAGCGTAGAAACTTTATATAGCCTCTATAAAATGCCTATAAGATAGGACTTGGAGGCAAGAAGACAAAGATTTAAATACTACCTTGGACATTTTCTAGCTGTGTGATCCTAGGCAAATTATTAAGCTTGCTGAACCTCAGGCAACTCTCTAAGAGTTATAGACAAGTTGTCATCTGCACAGGTAGAGTGAATTTCCACACTAACAAAATTATAGATCCTTGGCATTCAAAGTGATGGGATTGTAGAAAGAAAAGTGTGGAAAGAGTTACTATGTGTCCTTCATGTAGAAGATGATAGATACTAGAGAGTTTGCCATTCTCTTCTCCTTAATCTCCCCCATCCCATAACCACTCTAGTTTTTCCATTTTTTTCCAGTATTGCCAAATGGACATATACTGATCCAACTAGATTCCCTTTCTCCTTTAGGAAAGCAGGCCAGTGCTAGGGATAGAGAATGTAGAAGAGTAGAAGGCACGTGACAGTCTTCATTTCCTTTGCCCTGTGCTACATTTGAAACTAACTGTTAAACACCCCACTTTGAAACACTCTTCTCCTCTGGCTTCCATGGCACTGTTCTCTTTCTACCTTTGAAACCATTCCTCAAGCTCTTCTCCTAGACTATCTTCCTTTTCTTGCTCCCTAAGGTGGGCATCCCCAAAATTCTTCGTTTCTTTTGCTAAACTTTTCCCCTTGGTGATCTTATCTATTGCCATGGTTTCAGTGTCATCCTCATGTCAAAGACACCTCAATCTATATTTCCAGCCAACATGGCTGGAAACATATGGTTATATGAGGTTATCTCTTCTGAACTTTATACTAGCATTTCCAGCTGTCTGTTGGGTAACCTCACTTAGGGCTAACATTTCATACTTGATATACCCACAATTGGACTCACCTTCTTTCTTCCCAAAATCTGCTCTTCCTGGCTTTCCTAATTCACATAATGCTAAAAATTATTCTAGTTACCAAGGCTTAACACCTTGGAGTCACCTTTTCCTCTTCTCCCTTGCTTTCCTAATTTACCACATCCCAATCCAATATAATCAGTGATGATATCCTAAAATTCCTACTATCACAATATTTCTTACACTCATTTTTCATTCTCGTTGCCCATATATCAACATTATATTTATGACCTTTATTCCAATGACCTATGTTTCTTCTCCTTTTCAACTACCCACCGGAATAGTCAGACTTCATATTTTACTATCATTTGAAATTTCTTCACCTCCAAGATTTCTACCTTTTAAATTTGCTTAATTAGATTGGTAATTTCATTAGTGTATGTACTAGCACCCTAGAATCCCTCATCTTCTGGACCTCTCTCCATTTCATCCTTGCCAATACACAATCCAGATAACCTCCACCATGCATTTACTGTGCTCTTATCCCTAAAGCTATTGAGTTTTACTCAAAGAATTCACCAAACTCTCCCGTTAGATCCCACCACAAATTCACACTGAATCCTTATGACCTCTTTGAAATCTTGGGATCATATATTCATAGCTGAAAAAGACCTTATAGGACTTTATGGCTGAGGAAATGGAGGCCCAGAGGAATCAAGTGATTTGTTTAGGGTTACACAGTCATTAGGTGACTGAGTTGAGAATAGAACTTAAGTCTTCCTCACTTCAAGTTCAGCATTATTGTTATTGTTGTTGTTCATTTTCAGTCTTATCTAGCTCTTCAAAGACCCTTAATGAGGTTTTTTGGTCGAAGATACTGGAGTGGTTTGCCACTTCCTTCTCTAGTTCATTTTCCAGACAAGGAAACTAAGGCAAAAAGATTAGGTGACTTACCAAGGGTCATACAGCCATTAAGGGTATGAGGTCAGATTTGAACTCAGGTCTTCATGACTGAGCCCAGTACTCTATTAAGTACTACCTAGCTGCCCAAGTATGGGATACTTCCTCTCAAATCTTTATATGATATCCTTTTATTCATTTCTTGTTGATTCTCTATTACATTTTCTACAGTAGAAATTCCAGATACATTCCAGCCTCCATGACATTATCCATATTTACCTCTTTTTTCTTACCGAAGAATGGAAGTCATTTCTCAAAGTCTTGTCTTTGACTTGTTTCACTTTTCTCTTGTCAGAGAGCATACAGTATTGGAGCTAGAAAAAACAGAAAATCTTTTAGATCTAGAGCTGGTGAATATCTCAGAGTTTAATTCCCTCACTTTACAGAGGGGGAAACTGGCATGGAGAGATTAAGTGATTTGCATGGGATCACAGAGGTAGTAAAAGGCAGAGTTAGGACTCTTCATACCACTAGCCTGGAACTCTTTCCAATATACCATGTGATATCTACATCCTTTTCTTTGTCAATTTAAGTCATTCCCGTGGCTTCGAAATATCCACATTTATTAAATTATAGATACATAAAATAATAAGAAAGATTTTTGTTGTTCTGTCATTTTTTCAGTCCTGTCCTACTCTTTGTGATCCCATTTGGGATGTACTTAGCAAAGATCCGGAATGGTTTGCCATTTCCTCCTCCAGGCCTTTTGATAGATGAGGAAACTAAGGTTATGGTTATATGAGGTTATATGGTTAAGAATTGCCCAGTGTCACTCAGCTATTATTAATATTATTAAAAATTATTAAATCTGGGGCCAGATTTAAATATAATATTCAAAATATAATATTATAATATACACTTACAGAAATCTACTATATGTAAATTTGTATAATTTATTAGAGAAACAAGAGCAACACATTTCATTCACAAGGCAGAAAAGTGGATCCTCTTTCTTTTTAACTTAAAAGAAACTATAGAGTTAGGAGATGGGAAAGACATAGTTTTACCTCTTTAGCAATGGGGTTGAGCTGGCTAAGAGGACAAAATATTGTGAGTTTTTATAGGAAGGATGAATAAATTGGGCAGATATAGAAAGAAAACTTACTAGGAATTATACATTTTTTTGGTGCCTCAGATATTTCCCTAAACTTAGTACAACAAATGAGATACATTGTGAGTACATCATTGCCTATAAAATAGGATTCCTGCCATAAGCTGATTTATAGGAAAGAAAATTTGTTAAAGAAAACAATTTTTGGCCATCAAAGAGTGTTTTAGGGGTGAGATTATGGTGCCAAGAAGGAAAGTGTCTTGCCAAAATGAAGACAGCAATGACTATATCTGGTTGTTTCAGGCCACTGAAAATAATTTCTAGTAAAAAAAAAGTCTTCCCCTGTTTTACCCAGGGGAAGTCCATTAGCATGAAGTTTTCTAAGATAACATTACTACTGTTGTCCATGATGTCTCTTTTGGCCTTAAATGGAGAATATTCTCTAACCAGACCAAGTACTACAGAGCTGTGGTCAGCCATAATGACTCCCAAATTTGAGGTCTACTTCCTGGGCAACTATTGAATCCTCTGATCAGAGGCAGTTATAATTTTTTTCTAAAGATTTGTGTCATAGACTTATTACCATTTTGATTTTGAGTTTAAATAAGGGTCCAGCCCCAGAGTTAAGAAGTTAACTATTATTTTTTGTTTCTTTTTTTTTCCTGCCTCTCTCCTCTAGGGGTCAGTACTGGAAGGGTAGTTTGAAAACAATTTTTTCTTGGCTTGAGTTTGTGGAACTTGAAAAACATAGCCTCAATTTAAAGATAGAAAGTCTGACGGTAGTGACCTACTATCACAAACACTATGTTTATTGTGAACATAGTTTGAGAGATTCTTGTGGACTGAGCTTACTTTCTTTATGTCTCAGAAACTCCTGGGCAAATAAAATTTGGAAATCAAAGAAAATCACCATATATTTGTTTAGCATTATGCAAAATAATGTAAAGCTGTCCTGAGTGCCAGGAAGGAAGGGAGAAAGGCAGATGAGATATTAACACGTGAAAATTAAATAATTGTTAAGGATTTGAATATCTGTTCAAGGCAACAATAGAAAGAATGTCATTAGTCAAGTGAATTCAATTCAATAAATATTTATTAAACACCTGGTATGTGCAAGGTGCTGGGTTTTTTGATTATCTTGTTTTGTTTTGCTTTTGTCTTTTGGATCTGTGATTTCATCAGGATAGGAAATTCTTTCTTTTAATGCAGACCAGGCACTGTTCTGTAACTTAGAGGCTGAGAGTATTGCTTGGGGGCACATAGAGGTTAAAAATGGCATGAGCAGAGTCCCAAAGGCAGAATGTAACAGATCTGGTACTTGAACCATGGTGACCTCTATCCACTAAATCTGGAATCGAGAAAACCTGAATTCAAATCCGACGCCAGGTACTTGCTAGCTGTGTGACCTTGGACAAGTCACTTAATCTCTGTTTGCCTCAGTTTCCTCAACTGTAAAATAGGGATAATAATAGCACCTAGCTCCCAGGGTTGTTGTGAGAATTAAGTAAGTTAGCAATTACTGCTTAGCATCACACCTGGCACATAGTAACACCATATACATGTGTGGTTTTTTTTCATCTTTTTTTCAATATGTTTACTTTTACTAGAACATCAGCAAAAGGCATTTTCCAATGATGTAGCAAAATAAGTAATAAGAAAGGTCCTTCTTTCACATAGAATACATTTCACTATACTCTAGGAACATAAGGACACAACCCTGAAATAACTATTGTCTTAAAGGATGCCCTACTGGAAGACAGGTACAAACTTGACAATATTTGGTAAATTGGCAAATTAGTGGTCACAGACAAGAATTGCTAGGGGAGTTTAAAAATGGGGGGGGGTGGATTGATTTAGGTTGGGAGAGTGAGGAAAGAAATTGCAAAGGGGACAAGATATGAGCTGCATCTTGAAGGAGGAGTAGGAATTGGATAAGTAGAGGAAGGGGGCAACAGGTGGAACATTTCTAGCCAAAGCACATAAATGAGAAAGTATGAGTCAAGGAAAAAGAGTATATGAAGCAATTGTGCTAAGGATGATTCAGAAAAGTGAATATTTAGAGATTAGGGAACCAGTGTAGAATATGGCCAGAATGGGGTGAGCTTTGACTGTCATCCTGAGTGGATCAGCAGCAAATGCTCCTAATTTCAGAACATAGAGATCTAATAGGAAGTAAACACATTAATACACATTAATAAGTACCATGAAAGTTACATTCATCATACAATCATAGGCATTAGGAGTTAGGTGCCAAGTAAAGAGAAAGAAGAAGAAATCAAACACACACCAGGAATCTCTTAAGCACTGTGTTTGCATCCAAAGGGATGACTGAGAAAGAGAATAACTTGGGAGAGTCCCACCTGTGGCCATGCCAAGATAACCTTGATGATTTAGGGGCAGGGAAAACAAGCAGCTACAAAACAGCAAATGAAGCTTTGGGGAAATCAGGTTGAGTCATAAAAAAGTCATCTCTCTTGGATTTTCCACATTTTGGCTTCCTAATCTTGTGCAGATTTCCTTTGTGCAGAACCTCTGCCTGGCAACCCGTCTCTTCTATCTTAACCCCTGGATCTCTGTGTTTCATACACAGTCTGACCTAATTAGAAAAAAAAAAATTGGTCACCTCCCAACTCAGATCTTGCCTCCTCAGTTCCAGATGGGGATCTGCCTTGAGGTTTCCTGTTTATTGGCTCATGCTTGGCCCTGTAATAGTGTCATCTTCAGCTTTCTCAGACAGCCATTTAATGAATAACCTGCTTGTCATATTGCAAGGCTCCCAGTAGAGGGATCCAGAGACCACATAGCTCAAATACTAGTTGTCTCAGACCTCTAATAAACTAGCAAATAAGGGCAAGACTCATTTGAGCCTCTTGGAGACCTAAAACTTCTACCTTAGAGCTGAGAAGCAATTGTTCTGGCTCCAGATTATACCTGGACATGCCCCACTTCTGACTTTTTTTTGGTGGGATGGAGAACCTTGACCCAGTACTTATTGGGCCTCTTCACTGATCAAGTTCCTTCATGATCAAGATAGAGAAGATTTTCCAGAACCTGAGAATTTTGAAACTTCTTTCCTTGCCACCACTCAACTCTGCCCTCTTAAGTTGAAATTGCAAATCTGCAGCTTTATTAACCAAGAGACGAAGGACCATGATAGAAAATACACTATCTCCCTTCAGATCCTAAATTAAGCCATGGCATGGAATATCCCTGCTCTTGTGGATCAATTTTTGATTAATAAATTAATACAGGAGGACACAACTACTGACTTGCTTGCACTTTTCCTGTAATCGGTGTGCACTGAGATTCTCCCATTAGTCATTGCCAAACTTCTGTCAGCCTGGCCAATATTTTCTCAGCTCACTTGCTAAGAGTGGTTGCACAATAGCAAGTGTACCAATACAGACAATTTGTGTCTAGCTCATCTCTCCTTCCTGGGTATGGAATTCCAACAAGACAAGGAACTACTCACATATTGGATTGATTTCTAGCATACATAAAAGGACTTTGAGACCATTGCACAGCCTAACTTTATCTCCCCAGATTGACCACAACACATATTTTATCGTGTGGTCTATTTATTTCTGTTGCTCTTTGTTGTCTTACCTATTTTGCTTCCAAAATTAGTGGCAAATGTTGCTCTAACTTAGTGATTTCTTTATGTGTAGCAAATTAACATTTTCCCTATGAAAGGAAAAAAGAGAACCTATTCACGGAACTTACATTTTGAAAGAAGATTTATTGAAATATACTCTTTATAAGCTTCAGGAGAGCTGGAGGTGGGAGATGATACAAAGGTTGTTATCTCTAGGTAGGCTTTCACTAGCTGTCTGAGTAACTTTCTATAGTTCTGGATCAGCTTTTAGAATAAGTCAGGGACAGTGAGCAACCATCACGATGGTTTCCCAGCTTCCTCTTTTTATACAAGAGAGGGCTAGCTCTTCTGTGAGTTGAGGATGGTCCTCCAGATTTCCTTACTTCCAAGTGCTTCTAAAACAGCAATTGGTTAGGAAACAAAGGTATTAGCTTTTAACTTTGCTCCAAGATCTATGCTTTAGAATGTTAGAGTGCTGTAATGCCCAAATGTTCAAAGGGTAAAGAAGGACAAAAAGAAAGAGGTGGGGGGAAATCTGACTCTTCCTCTGGTTGATTTTGTAAATGAATTGGACCTTATCTTATAGAACTAGGGATGTGCTTTCTTGAGTGAAAAGCAGGTAAGTGGTCAAGTGAAGCTTAGATTTGGAGTAAGAAAGACTTAAGTTCAATCCTACCTCAGAAACTTACTAGTTGTATGACCCAGGGGAATTCATATAGCCTCTATTTGCCTCAATTTTTTAAATTTGTAAATTGGAGATAATATAGCACTTATCTCCTAAGATTGTTGTGAGGATAAAGTAAGATATTTTATAAGATAAGATTTTAAAGGATGCTATAGACTCTTTAAAGAAGTTAACATTTACTCATGGCTTTTTATTCATTACTTCAAATACTATGGTGCCTGGCATCTAAGTAATGGGCCACAAGAAAGGAATCAAAGTCTTGAAGTCTTCCAGCCCTTGGGATAGAGTTTTCAGAGTCCTTCATTCAGAACCTCGGTATGGGGCACTTGGGGATTTCAACAAAGTTTGTTAATTTGGTCTTGGTCAGGGAGAACAAGTATCCTAAAGATTTTATATCACCCTGGAAGTAATTGAAATAATTGCTTAGCAACCCTTTTGGCTCAGATCATTGACCCGGGGGACAAAGTTCCCATTAGAATGAGGAAATATTACAAGAAACTTAGGTGAAATATAAGCAACTCCTTATTTTTTTAATTAATCAATCAAAAACCATTTGTTAAATGCCAGTTATGTCAGGTACTATGATAAATACTAAGGATAAAAATTTTTTTAAAAAAATAGCATAATCTCTGTCTTCATGTTGCTTATATTTCAAGAATGGATACAATATATTTAAATAAATGCAGGATGAGTTTGGATAGACACTAAAAAACTGATATAATAGAGAATGAACAATAAAAGAACAACTGCAACAGTGAAGGTCTAGGTAACATTAGATATCATAAATTTGTAGTGCATGTAATTGGCAAAACATGCAACTTCTGCCAGGAAAATTCAGCTGAGAAAGTGGATGGTATGAGTAACCCAGGATTGGAGTTTGACAAGGTAGTACTGGTGAAAAAACAAACAGGCCATGACCAAGTTGCAACTCCGTATTAGAGTAGATAGAGAAGTGAACTTGGAGTAAGAAAAACCTTAGTTCAAATCCTATCTAAGATATATACTAGCAGTGTGATCCTGGAAAAATAGTATAATCTCTCAGCCTCAGTTTCTTCAACTGAAAATGTGTATAATGATAGGACCTACTTTATATAACTATTATTTGGAACAAATGCAATAATATATGTAAAGTACTTTCCAAACCTTAAAAGTACTATGTAAATGCTACCTATTATTATTTATGCACATATATTTAACATATGTTAATGTTATGATGGATTGGACTGGGATAATAGAGGGGAATGGGAGACTGTTTAAGTTTCAGAGGGATAAGGAAGAAGAAGGGATAGAAGAATAGGAGTTGTGAGAGCAGAATTTAAGAGTTCCAGCTCATGGAGGCAAAATAGTGATGTAAAACAATCAGATCAAGAAAATGTTCATCTCTAAGAACCTGCTTTCTTGGGCCAAGGGTGGTGCAGTGAATCTTGATCTTAGAATAAGAAAGACTTGATCCTGCAAGAAAAGATAGAAGGAGATGCTTTTTTAAAAAAATTTTATTAAAACCCTTATCTTCTGTCTTGGAGTCAATACAAGTCAGAAGAATGGTAAGGGTAGGCAATGGGGGTCAAGTGAGTTGTCCAGGGTCACACAGCTGGGAAGTATCTGAGGCCAGATTTGAACTTAGGACCTCCCATTTCTAGGCCTGGCTCTCAATCCACTGAGCTATCCAGCTGCCCCCAGAAGACGCTTCTTTTAAAACAACCACTAGAATAAAATACCTGTGAGTACCTGAACCAAAGATCAAAAATATAAAAAAAAATTAATGAAAAACACATAAAGGAAGGAGGTCTAGTAGTACTAGATTTTAAATTATATCATAAAGCAATAATTATCAAGATTATCTGGTACTGGCTAAGAAATAGAAAACTAAATCACTGGAAAAGAACAGACATAAACAGCAGCAAAATATTATAATAACCTTGTAGTTGACAAAAGCATAGATCCAGGTTTGGGGGATAAGAAATTAACATTTGGTAAAAATTACTGGGACAATTGGAAAGTAGTTTGGCAGAAACTAAGTATAGACTGATATCTTACACCATTCACTAAGGCAGTGATGGCAAACCTTTTAGAGACTAAGTGCCATGCCCCAACTCCCCAGACCATGTGCTGTGCCCTGCTCTCCCACTGAGTGTGAGACACCCCCTGCTCCCCCTTAAATCACACAGGAGAGAGAGAAAGCTTCTGGGTGGAGGGGTGGGTGAAATGAAAAAAATGTCCTTAGTGCTGATGAAGAGGGGAAGGGGAGTGGCCTGAGAGCTCTGTTCCCTTCTAGCTCTGCTGCCTGTGAACCACCCACCTTACCCCCTGTGCACTCCCATTGGGCTGCTGGGCAGAGGGGTGGGTGAAGTGAAAAAATGTCATCAAGCACATTGGAAAGGGGGAAGGGAACAGCTCTGCCTTTCTAGTAACAAACTCATGGGGAAGGGAGTGCATGTGCTCACAGAGAACACTTGTATCATCTTTGGCATATGTGCCATAGGTTTGCCATCATTGCACTAAAGTAAGGTTAAAATGGATACATGATCTAGACATAAAAGGAAATATTATAAGTAAATTAGAAGAATAAAGAACATATTACCTATCAGATTTGTCAATAGGAGAGAACTTTATTAGTCAACAAGAATGGAGAGTATTGTGAAATGTAAAATGGATCATTTTGAGTACACCAAATTGAAAAGTTTTATACAAATAAGACAAATATAGTCAAAGCTAGTAGGAAAACAGAAAATGGAGGAGGGGGAATTTTATAGACAGCCTTTGATATCTAAAATATATAGAAAATCTGGTCAAATTTATGGGAATAAGGGCCATCCCTCAAATGATAAATGGACAAAGGATATGAATAGACAATTTTGAGAGGAAGAAATCAATTCCATATATAGATATGTGGAAAAATACTCTAAATCACTGTTGATTGGAGAAATGCAAACCAAAACAATTCTGACATATCTCACACTCACCAGACTGGCTAAAATGATGAAAGGAAAAAACGGTAAATGTTGGAGGGAGTGTGGGAAAATGGGGACACTAATTCACTGTTGGTGGAGCTATGATCTGATCCAAATATTTTGAAGAGCAAATTGGAATTATACTCAGAGAATTCTAAAGCTTTGTATAACCTTAGAACCAGCAATATAGTTCTAGATCTGTTTCCCAATGAAATCAAGGGAAAAGATCTTATATGTTCCAAAATATTCATGGCAGCTTGTGGTAGCAAAGAATTGATAATGAGGGAATATCCGTCATTTGGAGAATGGCTTAACAAATTTTGGTATTCGATTGTAATGAAATACTACTGAGCTATATGATGAGCAAGTTATTTTAAAAAATTTAGAGAACTACCTGGGATAATGAGCAACAAAATGTGTAGAATCAACATCATAGACATCTACAGAATTACAACTAGAACAATACATTGTGAATGTTACCTCCAGAGAGTGAACTGAAAGGTGGAAACATGAAGGACTTAATTTGTATGAACATGCCTGTCTCTTGGACAATACCTTCCATGGTGCAGGCAGAGTGAGGAGGGGTTGGGACATAATTGTGGATAAATTTTATTCATTAAAAAAAAGACTTGCATTAATCTGCCGACATGCCACAAAGCTTTCTAGTGAACAGCAGAGGAGTGTGTGGAGAGCATATTTAATAACCTGAAAAATAAGTCTTCCTCAGTCTCTGATTTTATCTATAAATGAACTCATAAAAATAGATTATTGTGGCATCTGACTCCTTCATTATTGCTGCAAGATCAAAACACTCTCTTCTATACCTGACTCCTACTCATACTTTCTCTAGATTTTTTTTAAACCCTTACCTTCTGTCTTAGAAGAATCAATATTGGGTATTGGTTCTAAGGCAGAAGAGTGGTAAAGGCTAGGCAAAAGAGGTTAAGTGACTTGTCCGGGGTCACACAGCTAGGAAATGTCTGAGACCAGATTTGAACCCAGGACCTTCCATCTCTGGGCCTGACTCTCAATCCACTGAGCCACCCAGCTGCCCCAATTTTCTTTAGATATTGACTAATGCAGGATAGGACTCTAAGGTCTGAGAGAAGCTACTCAGAGCCAGAGTGTCATTTGGAGCTTGGAGAAGGCAAGGTACTTCAGTGGTTTCCGGACAGAGTCACAGTATCATGAATTTGAGAGTTGGAAGGGATTATGAAGCTATCTGGGTCAACCCAGGCTTAAATCTTTACTAGAATATACCCAATGGATTGCCATCTAGGGCTTGCTTGAAGCTTCCTAATGGCTAATAGTCCCACTGTCTCCCAAAGCAGGTCATTCCACTTTTGGACAGCTCTAATTGTTGCAACATTTTTCCTGATATCAATTCCAAATTTTCCTCTATAACTTCCACCTGTTGATACTGATTTTAATTTCTGAGATCAAACAATATGAGTTCATAAAATAACCTTTTAAATACTTGAATGCATCTTGACTCTTCCTGTCCTCCTCTCCTCCCCTTGCCTCCCCTTCCCTCCTTTTCCCTCTTCTCCTCTCCTCTACTGTCCTCTCTTTTCTCCTCTCCCTGTATCTCTTTCCTTCTGTATAGAGTTCTAGACTTGGTGTCAGAAAAACTGGAGTTCAGATTCTGCTTCAGATACTTACCAGCTATGTGACGAAGCTTAGGGTCTAGGACACTCGTCTCTACTCTCTCGGTAATGAGTCTGGCCTTTTGGCCAGGACATCAGTTTACTTGATATTGGTGAATTCATAATGCAGAAGTGGGGGACTCTCTCACCTAATGTTAGCAGCTGATCAGTCATTAAGCATCCTGTAATAATGGATCTTAAGGACCATTTCCTCAAGGAACTAGCCCCCTCTGAAAACATAGTTCTGCATGTTTGAAAAGCTCTCACCCACCTCCAGAGGCTATTCTTTAGGCTCCAAATCAAAAACAACAGAAAATCAAGTCTAGAGCTGCTACAAAATCCCAATTAGTTCTGGCTTCTGTGTCATCTCAGCTTTGAGAACTGTTTTCATTCCAAGCGAGAAATGTAGTGCAGTATTTCCAAATAAAAGGCATCTTGATCTGTGGTTTCCTTTCAGAACAATATTTTGTAAAACCGAACCAAAAGGGTGGGGAGGGGAAGCAGCCTTGTGACCAAGCCTCTGTGTTGGCAGTGGGACCTTTGGTTTGGCCAGCCAGTGTATCTCTTTTGCATGTTATATAATGAGCTTAAAATCAATTACTTTGTAAAAATCCCCTTACACCTTAGGATATTAATTATGTTAGAATAAAACTGTTTCCTCTCAACAACGAGCTATGGAAATTTTATCTGGATCTTCCTATTGGTAAAATGCATAGATTGGTTTTTAAATATTTGTGTTTTATAATTAGACTTCTGAGATAAATTAGCATGCATATCTCTTTCAGAAATGGGGAGGTTGAGTCATAAAAACAAGCAGTCATACTGCAAGTAAGAAGAACTTAGAGCATTACTCCCAGAGTTCAAATCTTCTCTTTGTCTCATAAACATCACCATCTAGTAACAGAATAAATTGTTACTCAGTCATTTTGGTCAAGTCCAACTATTCGTAACTTCACTTGAGGTTTCTTGGCAAAGATAATGGAATGGTTTGCCATTTCCTTCTCGAGTTCATTTTACAGATGAGGAAACTGAGCAAATAGGATTAAGTGACTTGTTCAGGGTCATGTAACTAGTAAGTATCTGAGGAATAAGTACTATACTTTAATTCTTTCAGTCCACTAGGAATCATAGCACCATAGTATTAGAGGTGAGCCTAGCTCCTTTACTTTACAGATAAGGGAACTGATAAACTAAACAGTTAAGCAATTTGTTTGATCACTTATATAGGATACAGGAAAGCTAGGATTAGTACCCATGTCCTCTGACTTCAAAATCTAGCCTTTCTATCATGCTTCTCATATTATTCTTTTTCCATTGCACTAGATTTTGTAGCAACTTAGAGGCTTGAAAGAGTTAATACACTTTCCTAGGAACCTCATTTGCTGCCAGGGAATGATATAAACTAGGAGAGATAAATCTTTTTAAATTCCCTAATGGGATTTAAAATATTAAGCTTTAATTTCTCTTACTCTATCAGATTATAAGATATAGAGGGCTCAGGACCCATGGAGATCATCTATTCCAATGGTGTACTAGAGCCAGCTCTTACCGGACATGGAATCCAATTGTTAAATTTTCAATATGAGCATTTACACTTTCGAAATGGGCAAATTCTCTCAATCATCTCTTGATTTTTTTGTTAACTTTCTAAAGTGTAGATTTTTGAAAGTGATAGAGAAAATATTAATAATGCAGATTAAACTTAAAGTTATTTTATCCATATTTTGTTTTGTTTTGGATAACTGGTTGTTAAATATTTACCAACATATTCCTGATCCACTCCAACTTTTTCATCAGACACTTAGGGCTCAGACAGTCTAGGCGACTCCTCCACAGTCACTTTGGTAGTAGCATACAGAACCGGGATTCAAGCTTGGGTCCTCTGATTCAATTTAAATAGAATGTTTTTTTTCTGTTATACTATGCCATTAATTGACCAAAATCCAGGATATGTCTTTGAATTTAATTTTTCCTATAATAATATTAATAACTAATAATTAATAAGGCACATTTCCTTGACATATGAAACATATCTGTATATTTTCTTTTTTGTCTCTTTGTTATACATTTCTAATTCAAATGATTTGCCTTGAGCTGGAATGAACAATTCATGAATATTAATGATAGATACATCTAAATTATTTTTCATGTCATAAAACATTTCCCCCACCCTAATATCCCAGATGCCATATTTATAAAATACATATTGAAGTCATACTTGTGAACCAGATATATTTTATGTTTTCAATCACATTATGTTTTACACACAGTTACCAGTGGTTTTAAAGGAGTGAGGTAAGGTGTTACAAGTCAAGAAAGTAATGAACCTTTGATTTGTTCTCAGATTTATCTCCAACTATAATTCCAGGCAAAGATTTTCTTGAGACTTGGGGGAACTAAGTAGGTTGTCCATAGTCACATGGTTAATAAGTATCAGAGGCTGGATTTGAATATGTTTCTCTGACTCTAAACCCAACATTCTATATCTCAACTGTCTCTCTTCAATAGCAGTACATAGGTGTTGTTTTTTTTCTTTTTTCTTTAAACCCTTACCTTCTGTCTTAGAATCAATACTATGTATTGGTTCAAAGGCAAAAGAGTGTTAAGGGCTAGGCAATGGAGTTTAAGTGACTTGCCCAGGGTCATACAGTTAGGAAGTGTCTGAGGCCAGATTTGAACCTAAGACCTCCTATCCCTAGGCCTGGCTCTCAGTTCACTGTGTTACCCAGATGTCCCCTCCCTGCCCCATTTTTTTTAAAGAAAGAAAAATTGTCTTGGAAAAAATAAATATAAATCATTATATGTATTTAATCATTAATGCGTAAATCTGACCTTAGTGTCATATGTTTGGTCTTTTGGATGGTTACTTCCTTTTTGAAGGCAATATATTTATCCTGGTTTCATAGATGAGGAATCCAAAATGGTCCAATACACATATTCTTAAGTGGACAGACTTTTTTTTTTCTGTGTAATCAGATGAATCTTTTTATTCAAGGTAAACTTTTTTTTTGGTGATACACATGTTTTTTAAGTACTTGAAAGTTCTAAGAATGAATTCTGACAGTCTAATCATTCCGTACCATTTTATTTATTTATTAAATCATATTCCCAGATTATTTACTTTTACTTCCACCAATTATATTATCTGTTTTCAATATTCTAGGGCACCTGGTCATAATTATATATATATCCTCTCATTTGCCTTATTAATTATGATGCTTTGAACTTGTACAGAATCTTACCACAAAGCTCGGAGTCTATTGCCCATATCTCCTCATTAATCCTCATGAAGCCTGTGTTTAAGAGGATATGAGCATCCCTTTTCTGCAATGAAAGGAAATCAAGGAACAGAGAAGTTAAGAGATTTGTTCAAATTTCATTTGTGATAGACAGGCATGTGACCTCTGTCTCTGGGGTTCTAGCCTGCTGTTCTGTTTATTATTTGTCTTTATTGCTTCTGTGTGGGTAATAAAGTTTGGGTCATAAAATTAGAGTGTGGTTGCTCCATGACAGTTTTCCTAAATTTTTCCATGCCATGTTAGGCAATTCACAAGTTTCTGGTCAATACTTGAAAGATCTGTCTTTAAAAAGTAATGTCAAAAGAGCTGAATCTATGTGTATTTTGACAGAAAATACTTCCTTTGAAATAAAATCAAAAAGAAAAAAAACTAACAGTTGCCTTCAAGGTCTAGTTGTTGTACAATAGCAGAGGTTATAAAGAAAGGAAGATAATTTAGTCTTCTTTTTCAGGTCCCCCCACCCCCTTTTCAAGTAATAAAGTTCACTGTATTCCTCTGCAGTTTGTGTAAGAAACATGTAAGTAGGGCAGCCAAGAGGGAGCATTGCAGCTTTAAGACCACACATAGAGAGCTCTCTAACCAAAATGGTATTTATCGAATCCAGAATGCAAAGCAAGTGGGATCTAATCTGGCAGCTGCACAGCCTGAAGAGTTGAGGGGAGGGGTGGGGGGCTGTGGGAGGGAGGGGGGAGGCTGCTGCGGCTGTTGTTGCTTCTGAGATTGTTGCCACCGTTAGTCACCAAGTAGCCCAGGAGAACCCTTTAGCAAACTAACAGGTTTGGGGAGTTTTGTTCTTACTTGTAATCACTCTTTTCCAAATGACAAAGGAGTGGCTGTGTGTGGAAGAGAGGGAAAAACTCCAGGAGGTCTAACCAAAAATCGTCAGCAAAGTATTTTCCATTCTTCCTCTTCCAAAAGATGTCTCCCCACAAAATCTCACCCAAACCTCAAACACAAGTCCAAAAAAAGAATGCATCCCATACTTTAGAAAAGCCAGGCAAGTATAATTTTTTGGGTGTCGCTCATCGGCTAGGGCAGTGGCTGTTCCCCTCTCCCCACTGCCACTATTCATTTCTTTTATTTCCTGACCTTTAGGGCTTTGCATTGCTCACCAGGTTGGTTTCCTTTTTCTTGGCCCCCTAATTACTTATCTTCTTAGTAGTTTGAAGCAGTGACTCCATGACACAAATCGGTTTGGGGAGGATATGGGGAAAATAACTTTTATCATTAAAAATTTGGGCAGAATTCACAGACCTAAATATTTAGTCAGAGGAACTTGAGAACGAAACCTGCCCTATATTAAGAACTGGAACTAAAAGATAGATTTTAAAATTATGGATTTCAGTACATAAATGTGTTCTAGAGAAGACCAATCCCCCATTTCTATGTTTACCTCTGTTTAACGTCCATTTTTTCTTTAAAAAAAATTTTTGTCTGAGAAGGCCAACATAGCTTTGCTAATAACCATTTGCTTGGGGCCAGTAACAATTTATTTTTGCTCAGGAGAAAGGATATTGATTTTGTTTATTTTATTATGCTTTTCCTGTGGTTGGGATTGGGGGTGGTGGTAAGGGTAGACCGACTAATATATACACTATATGTGAACCATGAATTGATGACTGACACATACAAACACACTGGCCCACTCCAAAAATGACTATTTTGACTGTGTCCCCAAAGCAGCTGGGGGAACTTGACTTTTCAAACATGTCTACCACTATGCTCTGCATAAACCTTCTGCTTTAGTCAAACAGGTCTGATCACTGTTGCCTGAGTGCTCTCCACAGTTACCTTTACTAAGATTAGTGGAATAACTAGCATTTTTTGGCTCCTGTGTCAATTGGGTGAAAGAAGAAATAACAGTTATCAGTTCGCTTAACCCTATAGGAAGAGGTCCTAGGATGTTTTGGGTTACTACCAGGGAATGCTGCCATTGGAAATGGGTATGTGGAGGGAAGCAAGTGGCAGAATGGCTTGTTTGGGTTGGGGTCATCCTATGTGAGGAAGTGTGCTACATGGCAGTTTCCCATTTTTACTAATTACTCTTGCTAACAAACTTCCTAACTGAAGAATAAGTTCAATTGTTACTTTCTAAACTTATGATCTGGATTGTAGCTCTACATTTGTTGCTCTAGTATGGAGTTAGGTGTGATTTGGCTAATGCTTTCCCCTTATCTAGAATGCTTTCCTCCTTGGTTTTGACCCGTTGAAATCCTGCCCATCCTTTAAGACCCACTTCAAATCCACCTCCTTCCATGATAAAACTTATCTTCCTTAAAATAAATTCAAAACCAAAAATCATTCTTAGCCTATTGAAATTCCACTCAACTTCAAAGGATTAATTAAAACCTTTTTTTTCAAACCAAGATAACCCCAGCTTAGCTGTATGTGCTGTTTACCTTATATTAATTTATATAGCATATTATTTATTCTAATCATATAACATGAATACTTATATTTCAACTGGTTATATAATATGGAACATCGGTTATACACTCTCATATCTTATTTATATATCTTTTTATGCTTCTCACAGCATCTGGAATGGTTCCTCAAACAGAGTAGGTACTAAGTAAATATTAGCTGACTGATAAAAAAAAAAAAGGTCAGAGGTAGCTCCTAGTCCCTCCCTCCCCATCTTTTTTTTTTTAAAAAGGATTATATGGGGGGCAGCTGGGTAGCTCAGTGGATTGAGAGTCAGGCCTGGAGACGGGAGGTTCTAGGTTCAAATCTGGCCTCAGACACTTCCCAGCTGTGTGACCCTGGGCAAGTCACTTGACCCCCATTGCCCACCCTTACCACTCTTCCATCTATGAGGCAATACACAGAAGTTAGGGGTTAAAAAAAAAAGGACTATATGACTGAGGTTGATTGTTGTTACAGCTTTAGCTCCCTATGGTTAGGGGTTGGATAATATATAATCAGGTGAAATGTAATAGCTATACTTATAAAGTCTTAAACTTGGGTTTAAAAAAATCAACTTCACAACTACAATATAGGGGAGATATGACTGCATAACAGTTCATCTGATAAAGATCTGAGGTTTTTAGTGGACCACAAGTAATTTGGGTCATGATGAGCCCAAACAAGCAAACAAAATAAAACTGGACATTGTGCCTAAGATAGGCACAGATTCCAGGAATACAGAATTGTTGTCTCCTACCCCAGTCAGCCCAGTATTATGTTCAATTCTGGGTACCACAATTTAGGAAAGACATTGAAAAATTGAACAGTATCCAAAGGAGGACAACTGGGATACTACAGGGTGCCGAGTCAATGTTATAGAATGATTATTTACAGGAACTGGGGATATTTATCCTAGAAAAGAGAAGACTCAGTGGGACGTGGTCAGTAGCTGTGTTGAAATATTTAAAAGGATGTCATGTGGAAGAGAGGTTGGGCTTTTTCTGACTGGCCCCCGAAGAAGTACATAGGAATAACAAATAAACATTCTAAACAAAATTAGGCTTGATATAAGGCACAACTGTCTAACAATTCCAACAATCAGAAGAGAAATGGCTACATTGAGAGGTCATGTTGAGCTTTCCTTCTTTGAAGAGGTCTTCAAGCAGATGATAGATGATACCTTTTGAGGTATTTCACATAGGGGATTCTTTGTGGAGCATGGGTTATATATCATATGGTCTCTAATTCCAACCCTGAGATTCTGTGATTCTGAGAGTTGGAGAGAAAAGATACAACAAGATGGGTAGGGGAATACAGAACCTTTGAACCTCACCTTTTTGGTATCCCTCTGTCATAAAGAGATTCACTTAGTTGTACAATTATTTTAATGTGGCACATTTCCATTTATTGTCTCTCTTCAATTTCTTTGTGGATACTCACATTTGGTCTACTATTTCCTTTGCATGGTGGGTACATGCAGAGAAAGAAAGTGAAATTTTTTTAAGGAATCACCTTACATAGTCTGGTCTTTCATGTGAACAAAACAGATATTCATATATACTGTGATTTCAGCATCTCTAGAAGGACTTTGTTCCATCTGTCCCAAATGTCTCCTAGATGAAGGTACTTGTTTACCACAAGCAAGCTTGGAGTCTAAGAGGCACATGTTGGAGGTGAGAAGTTACAGAAAGCAACAATCAAGGATCTTTGTAGACCAATCATAAGTGAGATCATTAAAGACATGTATGATTGAAAAAGCAGACTGGTCACATGTGAAGTCGAGTTAACCATGCTCCATTGACATCCTCCTGATGTCAAGAGAAAGTGAGAACATTTTTGTGGTAAATTTATGGGAGGGCATGGAAAAGAGTCTCTCAAGAATGGCAACCATGGATGACTGAAGATCTGCATTGTCCAAGGAAACATCTACAATAATAAATCATGGATTCATTTGCACATTTGAGGCAGGAATTAAAAATTGTGACCTCTATGTCCTTACCTTCAAGTTGTCATTTTAACACAGGCTAGCAACTTTATATGTGCTGTGTAGAGTAGAGAGATTCTGCTTGCACATGATAATTGCAACTTTACCTTAGGAAGTTATTCTTTTAATTGACTTTTAAAATGCATATATTTCAGATAGAAGCAACCCTTTAAACTCTTAGTCATTTAGATCTTATTCTGATTATTCTGAAACTTATTCAAGTGTAATTTTTTCATAGGAGGCAAAAAGGATAAGGCGGACCTGACTGCCTTGTTGCATTTATATCTCCAGGGCCTGGAAGAGTGTCATATAGGCAAATAGTAGGCAATTAATTGATTATTTGGTGGCACCAGGGATAAGAATAGGCTCTCACCTGAGGAGAGAAAAGGTACCCAATTTTTAGAAAGATAACTTTTCCTCCTTTGCAATAATGTCTACTGTGAGCCTGCAAGGCAAATATTTTGTCTTCTGTTTTGTGAACTATCTTTTCTCCTCCCACCAAGTTGCTAGAATAGTGTTTGTAACAGAGTGGGTCATCAATAAATGTTTCTGTTATCACAATAAAAAGAAGAATAAAGATTAAGAAGGAGGATTTGGAGTCAAGGGATGATTTTTATCTTTTTCCAAACTGTATTTGAGACAATTTGACATTGTTGAGTATTTGGCACTTTTGGACCGAGAAATTTTTTTTCTTACCATTTTTGCTTTTACTTGTTAGCATTAGAAACATATCTCACTTTATAAATGAGGATCCAAGGGACAAGAAAAGGTAGGTAATTTGCTTTTCAAGAGAGCAGTCATAGAACCAAGATTAGGTCTTCTCATTATAGAAACATTACCTTATATCATTGAAACACACAAAAGAGTTAGACCAGTGGGTTACATTTATTTCGCTACAGATTTCTTCCATGCTCTCTTGGGGTTAGATTCCAATGAACTGGATCTCGGATTAAAACTTGATGATTTCTCTGCTGAGTCTGTACATTTGCTTGGTGATGTCAAAAGATGCCAGAGGACTCACACCTGGTCTGGGGCTCATTAGTGTCCTGGTACATATCTGTAGAGTTTTTCAAATCGTCACCCAAAAGAATCTGAGAAGGGAAAAAAGGGGAACGTGAACATATTATGGAATATACCCAATAAAGACAACTTTTATTAGAACAAAACATTTTTATTTCAAAGAGTCCTCTATATCTTCAGGGATTGTTTTTTGGGGGAACATCCCTGAATAGAGGAGGTACTTGTAATCAAACACAATCTCTTCTTTTAAAAAATTGTCCCAATTAAATCTAAGCTGATACTGTGTTTTTTTTTTCAAGTGTATGAAAGAAAGCTTCTTAGAGTAGAGCTTAATCTGGGGGAGAAATGGGAAACTCAGCTCACCCACTTCATAAAGAAACCTCGAAGGAAAGTTTCCTTGTTAAAATTCCTCTAGTTAAAAAGCTGTGAAGTCATAAAATTTTATCGAACAATAGCTTTTCACACAAAAGGGCTCTTCAGTCAATAGTTCCCCTCTAAGCTGTTCCAAATCGCCCTGGCTTCAATAAGCTCAGGCCCTGGAACAGTCAGGGCAGGAAACAGTCTGGGCTCTATAGATTTAGCAGCTGTTCTATATACTCTGTTGTGGGTCTCTGTCTATCTGTCTGTCTGTCTGACTCCAATTTTGTTTTCATTTGTTACTGGACAATTTTTTTTTCTTGGTCTATTCATCATGCTGCTCATTAGAAAGAATGAGGAGAGAGATTTTAAAAGTTTTGTTTAAGCAATGAGTTTTCATCCAAATATATCTGGTCATTCTTATTAGAATCCGGCTCACTGAAAGATGTGAATACTGTTTTCTTTTTCTTTATTTAAAAAAAATCAATCAGAGAGTAGGATCAAAATAAACAAGACATTTGGATTTATAGCTGGGTGTTTGCCTTTTTCTTATACCTATTAGCAGAACACTACAGTGAACTGCTGAAATGAAATAAAGGAATTTCAATTGCTACAACAGGGGAGTTTAGTTATTTGCAATAGAAAAAAGGCTTGGTGAAATCCATTCATTCATCCATTCAGCAAACATTTATTTCTCATCTTATCTACCAGGCAAGAAAGTGAGGTAATTTGATGTAGTCAAGAGAGAGCCAATCCTGCAGTTAGGAAGACCTATCTACTTCTGATATAATGTATAATTGCAATGTGACTGTGGGGAAGTAATTTAATTTAATACTCCCAAGCAACTTTCTAAGACATTAGGTAATAAAAGAGTAACCTATCTGCCTTGATGGAAGGAAGGAATTTCCACCCAAAGAATTATCTATAACAATGAAATCATAGTTCTGATAAAAAACAAAACAAAACAAAAAAAAGTGCAGGGCAGATCACTCCCTGATGTGATGGTCTGTTGGTAAACTGCAACACTGGGACAGATATTTAATAAACATGGAAATTCTTTGCAGAAATGCTCCTGGGGGAATGGAAATCATATTGTCCACTGGTCCTTTGTGACACTGGCCAGGTTACCTCTACCTCAGTTTCCTTATTTGTAAAATAAGATGATGGACTAGATCCTTTTGGCTCTAACATCCTGTCATTTACTATGTGATGTTAAAAAGATGACATGGGCACACTCTGAGAGGCAGGATGATTCACTGAATAGAGATATGGCTTTGGAGCCAAAAGACTCTGTCACATATTGGCTAGAACCCTAGGTAAGTCACTTTGCTTCTCAGCATTCTGGGAAACATTCAAAGATTTTAAGTTACAGAGAAGGTATGGATTTGTATTGTTGGAAAAAATTTTCTGATCCAGATGTTTCCTAAACCGGTACAAACACCAATGTTTATACTTACTAGTATGTTCCACAGTGTTACTCCATTTTTATTCTACAACATCATTTATAAATTATAACCAAATCCCATCATAATATCATGAACTTGCATCATAACATTGGTTGATTGCCTAGCACTCCACAGTGGGAAAAATTTAGCAAACAAAGTGAGAATTTGAAAAAAATACATTAGCTATATTTGCACTTGATTTAAACAAAAATTTAAGTAGGATGTTCGGAGGCAGTTCAGCAGAGTAAAAATAATTTCTTCACATTAATCACCATTTTTGCTATTAGTCTATTTCCTAAGAACAAAGTATTAAGAAACAAAGATATAATCCTGTGGAGTTTGTTAAATTTGGAACCTTATTTACAGCAGTGTAAATAAAAATGTACAGCAGTACATAAAAAACCTTGTGCATATTTAAAATTTTCATAATTTAAGCTTTAAAACTTTCATAACTTTGGGGAAAGACTATGACAAACTGGTGAATCACTGTTAATGGAGCTATTGCTAGTGAGATTGGAAATATGCTTGAAAGATATAAATAATAAAAAGGCATATATAAACTAAAACATGAATGAAAATGCTTTTTAAATAGTAAAAATTAAAAATAACCTGGAAAAAGAGTAGGACTCCCTCACTGGGAAATGGCTAAACACATCTTGGCACATGAATGCAATGGAATATTATTGTATCAGAAGACATGATGGATATATAAATTTAGAGGAACCTGGGAAACCCACAAGCAGAGTAAAGAAAGTGAAGGATAAAAATATACACAATTAATATGATGATATAAATAAAAGCAACTATAAAAGACATGACTAAGAGCAGCTAGATGACACAGTGGATAGAAGGCAGATATAGAATATTACATGTGTTGTTAAGACTTAGCCTCTCTATCAGCTGGATTTACTTAACTGTCTTTACTATAAGAAGAAGATTCTGTGGGTAGGTTGGAGTTTGGAAAATAAATGTGGCATTAAAAGTACCAATAAAACCCTCTTAAAAAAAAGAAAATTAATTTTTTTTCTCCCAGGTGAAGGGAATTTAGTTCTCTGAGGATACATTATAACTTAAAAAACAAAAACAAACAAACAAAACCCTTACCTTCTGAGTATCCTGCTCCTGCGTATCAGTTCTAAGACAGAAGAATGGTAAAGGACTAGGAAAATAGGGTTAAGTGACTTGCCCAGAGTTACACAGCTAGGAGGTGTCTAAGACCAGATTCGAACCCAGGACTTCTGTAGTATGTAAAATCTTGCAGCCATGTTAGAACATGGCTGCAAGATTTTACATACTACACTTCCCATCTCCAGGCCTGGCTCTATATCCACTAAGGTGTCCCTACAGTTTAACTTCCAATGGGGGACAGGCCAATGAAAACACAGTCCTTAGGAACATGCCTGTCACAACCCTCCATGTGGAAGGTAGGGTAAGCTTTCCTCTGGGAGTCTGTGTTTATCTGAATTGAGGGACCCAACTTTCCACATTAGAGAATGCACAATAATCTCGACTGCTTCCTGTCCACTAATTGCCTGGTGAAGGCTTTTGCTTTTCTGTTGGCTGTAGAGCCAGAAGTGAGAGTGCAGCCCCACTGAGAAATTCAGCTTCTTTCCTTTTTATTAGCCAAGAGGTACAAGGAGGACTCTTGAATGCCCTTCACCTCACTGGTATTGACTGTGAACCATTTACCTTGTAGGCAAGCCTGTGGTATGGGATGGGAGTGCCTCCTGTTTGTGCCTTCTTTTCTTTAGCACAGGCATTATGAGACTTCAAAAGTTTGGAGGAGCAGAAGTCCAGGGATGGGAGTTCAAACCAGAGTTTGCTAGCAGCTGAGCCCTGGTACTCTGGCATAGCATTAAAGAATGACCAACTTAACCCAGCCTAGGAGTGGATCCAGTTGGTAGCCAGTAGCTGAATGTCATGTCCTGTAACAAGGGAATGACTCATCTAGAGGCTATGTCACATTTGGAAGTAAACTTGGTGGAGCAAATGCTTTTATAGCAACCACTTTAAATTTTAGCTCACTCTCTCCAGGAATTAAGGTGGTAGAACAAATGACCTCATTTATGGAATATGTTTATACTTTTGTTCTTGCTACATCTTTTTGGTAAATATCCATTTGGAAAAGACAACTGTTGTTAATTAATGAAAAGATTTGAGATGTTAATCACTAGATCAATCAGTTATATAGTGGAGATATTAACTGGCACACATGAATGTTCAAGAATGGGGACTCAAGCTCACAGCATTAGATGAATCCCACTATCTCTCAGGGGTACTACTAGAACACCAAAGAGGAGATATATGTATGCCTTTCATGAACCAGAATTCCCAGAGTGAATAGGAATTGGGATAAATGTTACTAGTATTTTTTTAAAAAGCAATAAAAAAAATCAGCCTTACCTTTTGTCTTAGAATCAATACTATGTATGATAAAGATTAGGCAATGAGGGTTAAGTGACTTGCCCAGGGTAACATAGCCAGGAAGTGTCTGAGGTCAAATTTGAACCCAGGGCTTCCCATCTCTAGATCTGGTTCTCAATCCATCAATCAGATCATCTAGCTGCCCCCTAACTCTACAATCTTTGAACATATAGCAGGTGTTTGAGGGGAAACAGGAACTGTATTAATCAGTTGTCTTAAGTCTTAATATATTTGCTATAACATTTCATTTCAGGCTATTTCTATCATACTTACAACCTCAGCTATTATAATTATAAGGTACACAAGGACTTAATGAAGACTTCATAAAAAATTAAAAGTCCTTAGTATGAAAATATTAAGAAGAGGGTGGCAGCTGCGTCGCTCAGTGGATTGAGAGTCAGGCCTAGAGACGGGAGGTCCTAGGTTCAAATCCGGCCTCAGCCACTTCCCAGCTGTGTGACTCTGGGCAAGTCACTTGACCCCCATTGCCTACCCTTACCACTCTTCCACCTATGAGCCAATACACAGAAGTTAAGGGTTTTAAAAAAGAAAGAAAATATTAAGAAGATCTCTCTAGTCCTCAAATTCTTCTTTCCCCTCATAATTCTCCCCTGTAGAACTGATGCATTAACCTGGAATCATCTAACATGGAAAGCTACTGTATGAGTTCTGACAAGGCACATAAAGCACTCATTACTCCCCTTTGGTTGGACTCTTTCTCACATCAATTCTGGACATAGGAAGAAAAAGAAATTCACCTAATAAGGCCAAAATAAATATTTTGAAACAAAGATGAAGACAATGATGGAGCTAGTTTGGGCATTATCATACTACTATTCACTCCAAGGATAGCCCCTGCCAAAATCTTTGCCTTGTAGACCTGTGGTAAAGAATACTCAGGGGATACACAATGAACAACCAATTTATGGCATAGAACTATTCATTGTAACAAGCAGTAAAGCAAAACCAGCCAACTGAGTGACCATAATGGTATACATAACATTCTGTACCTGCAATCCACCACCTACCTCTCTACTGAGAGGAGAAAGGTATCATCTTTGCTTTACAATGACATTTACAGATTGTTTTAAATCAGATATCATCAGTCCTTTAGAGCCAAAATTGCACATTGGGAAACATTTTCTCTTTTCAGATCAAAACTATTCTTGTTCTGGCATATTGTCTAGGGAATTGCCAAGCCCTCCCTGATTAATCAAAATAAATTATTCAAGTTGCAGCAGTTTAGTTTCAGTAGACCAAAAGAAAGAAGGAAAACAAAAGGTCCTTATGATACATACTGCTTCTCACTCATGTCCTTTTAAGATAAGTTGATTTCATTCTCTTTCGTTAATTTGCCTTCTGTTTTATTGGCATTGAGTGGTCCCAAGGTAGTGGAGAAAGTGATAAGAAACAAAATCACTCACTCTATGAGGAAGGCAAGAACACAGTAAATACTCTTATTGTTTAGATGGCTTTCTATTTTGTAGCTTTCCCCACCTGCCCTTCCTCTCTTCCTCTTTACTACCTCCCCCACACCCAATTATCCTCCTAAGATCCAATTAAGCATTATGAATAGACCTAGTTTTAGGATGCCATCCTTGAATTATCACTAAACACCAGTTTAATTTCTTTTCCTTATCATGAAAGGTTCCTAAGCTTTTATTTCAAGAATTCTAAGGGCTTACATTTTGTTCCCCTCCTTGTGACTTAGCTTGGATTCAAGAGGCAGACACAAACATTGGTAGTCAATCAATCAGCAAGTGTTTATTGAATACCTAGCAGCAAGTATTTATTGATAACAGTGGTTTACCAGGGCTCAGGTCTGCAGGCTTCATGATGCTAGTTTTATTCCCCAGACTGGACTGTTTAACATGGTTTCTAGTGCCATTCTAGTCCAGATATTGTGGCCGATATTGTCAGCAGCAGCTGTGTGATAACAGAGTAATGGAAGATAGTTCTATCTTGGCACGACTGAGAGGCAGACCAAAAGTGCCAACTTTTAGCCTCAGTTTCCAAGGAAAATAGTCTTCTATACTTTAGTACAGAAAGGGCTTTATGTTTGGGTAACTTAGCTTCCCTCCCTGCCACCCACAGACATTAATAGGTCACCATGCTTTTCCACAGTTGAAAGAAGGGCTTAACATCCATTAGGTAACTGAACTTGAGTACTGTATAAGGGCCAAACACTCTTTGGAAAGGCAGTGGGCCAAATGATGAGCTAGTACACCCCTTAAGTAGGGTTATAAGATCCAACTGGAGCCTTATGAGTTGTGTACTTTCTTTCAGGGTGGTCTTTGGGGGCAAGCCACTAAACCTCAGTTGACTGACTCAGAATCTTCAGCTTTAAAATAAAGTGGCCAAATAGGATTGGTCAGACCTCAGAAATGAGGGTAAGGTTAGCTATTTGACCTGGCCCTGGAAATAATTATTGACTGTTCAGAGTCAGGAGGGACGTTAGATGATCAGGTCCAACCTCCTTATTTTATGGATAAGAAAATTGAAGCCTAGGTTTGTGAAGTGACTGTCTAGGGCACAAATCTTATGATCTCTAATCCAATGCTTTTCCCCCCCTATTCTATATCACTGCCTTCTTCTGCTCCCATCCTTGTTGAGGACCAACTATCATAGGAGAAGGGAAAGGTATAATATATTAGAAAACTTATAATAGTATTTGAAAGACAAAAGAGAGAACCTGAGACAAAGACAATCAAGCCTCAACCATCTTGTACCCAACTGAATGAATAGCATATCCCAAACAGGAATACTACAGAGCCTGTTATTGTTTGTTTGTTTGTTTGTTTTATCAACAAACAGAAATTACAAAAAAATCCAAAACTGTAAAGTGAATTGTGTCATGAAAACATTTCAGTGCCTAATGAAATTAGGAAAAATATGAGGAAATCTTAGAGTTTTGTTTTATTTCCTTAACAATGATACCATCTCTAAAGCCATTATGAGAATTTGGTTCTTTCCTTTCTCTACCCCAGCAGTCCCCAAACTTTTTGCTAATAAGACTTTATACTCGGGGGCAGCTAGGTGGCTCAATGGATTAAGAGCCAGGTGGAGAGATGGGAGGCTCTAGGTTCAGATCTGGCCACAGATACTACCTAGCTGTGTTAGCCTGGGCAAGTCACTTTACCCCCATTGCCTAGCCCTTACCACTCTTCTGCCTTGGAGGTATTGGCTCCAAGATGGAAGGTAAGGGTTAAACAAAAAAAAGACTTTATTCTCTCAAAAACTATTGAAAACCCCAAAGAGTTTTGGTTTATATTACATACTGGGGTATACTGATAGATGTTCAACAATCAACTCTCTGGGGAAAAAAAATGTGTCCACTACACATTTCAAAAATCTGCATTATTAATGCTTTCACCATTTTATTCTAATATCTAGAAATCAAGAAAACAATAAATTAAGCCCTCATTTGTAGCATGTGATGATTTCCAAGTTGTAAACACTCACAATGAAAATTTAACAGTTGGCTCTTGTGAGTGAGCAGGTCTGAGATATCTCTAGCACTCTTTAAAATATATCTACATCTACATTTATGTCTGTTTCTACACTTATACCTATACCTACATCTACATCAAAGAAGAAATGGAAACATATTAATATTGTATGAAAGTAATTTTGGCCTCACAAATCACCTGAAATAGTCTTAGAGATCTCTAAGGCATACATGGGCCACACCTTGAGAACTGGAGTTCTACTCTAACTACGTTCTATAATGGAAGTATTATGATAGAAAATAATTTACCATAAATGACAAACTTCTTTCCTTTGTGAAAACTGAGGGCATATCTGATGGCTCTTTCCATATATAACTATCAAAAAAGTAAATATGATCCAGTTTTTATTGTATAGTGAAGGTTTAAGTTTTAAAACTTGGTAAGATTCTGAGTAGGTGATATAAGCCTTGATTTGCACTTATATCATAGTTATGGTTTCCTTTTTAAAAAAGAAGTATTAAGACAGAGTCATTTGAAAGATAATGAGGTTATTCTTGACATCATTCCTTTAATTGAAAATTTCCCAACCAAAATAGTACTTAATGCCAACATCCAGGATTTATCCTTGTCCAATTACTACAGGGAGATTTCTACTTACTGTTCCAAGGAAGACTGGCCACAGGCAAAATTGTAAAGGAAATTTGGGTAGCCTTGCTTCCCTGTTCTTTATCTTCTCCCTTCCTTCCTTTTAAAGTGATGCTTCATATCCCACCCCTAACTTTAAAATCTGTTGTTTAGAAAATCACATTTAATTTGTACCAGTGTAAACAATTAATAAGGGCAGAGTGTTTTCCTCCTAGGGGTATTTACATTTTAAAGGTTACCAAAGAGTTAAAGGAAAAAAGTTCTGGCACTGGTGTTTAAGATACCACTTGGGTGGGAGAAGAGAGATTGTTGGGTTTTTGTAAAGAGGCAATTGATCATTCCCCTAACTGACTTATTATCTCTCCTTCTAAACCACGGGCTTCTTGGGTAGCTTATGTGTTCAATGACTATTGTAGTTCTTGGACATAATGTTGTAATACAAGAGTGGCTTAAATTTAAATTCTGAGCCCCCAAGCCAAAATCTTTCAGAATTGGGATTTATGGGTAAAAGAATATAGGGGGCAATCTAGTTCAGTGATCTGTCATTATCCTGAGTATGAAGATACAGGTTGAGTTTTCACCTTATTTACTCTGGACACTGGGAAGAATCACATAACTTCTCAATACTTTAAACAAAATAAATGAAAACAATATGCCAACATGAAAATGACAACTTATTCCACTTTGGATAGCTCTAACTTTTAGGAGATTTTTCCTGATATGACTTCTAAATCTGTCTCTGCAGCTTCCATTCACTGCTTCTGTTTCTTCCCCTGGAGTTCAACTACTCAACAAGCATTTATTAAGTGACCTTTATGTGCCAGGCACTGTATATGCATTAGAGATCAAAGACAAATGCAAAGTCAACAGTTCCTGCCCTAGAAGAAGCTTACAATCTATCCAGAGGAGACAACACGTACATGTGTGGGAATATACAAAGTATATACTTAACTCATTTGATTCTTCTTATGATTGTAATGATGACCCTTTGAATACTGCAGAGTCAGTTTAGATAATTTAGATGTGATGTCAGGAAATGTCAAGCCAAACACAACACTCTAGATGTGGTCTGAGCAGGATGGCGTAGAAGACTATCACCACTTCATTTCTGGATACTATACTTCTCAATGAAGTTCAAAACTGCCTCAACTTTCCTGGTTCTTCACTGGTGACTTCTACTGAGTTTTCCATCCACTGAAATTCAGATGAATGGCTTAGGCTCATCTCTCTTACACCGAGGAAATTGATATTTTGAACTCAAGTGTAAGACTTTACATTTATTCCTCTTTAAATTTTATCTCACTAGATTTGGCTCAGTGTTGTAGGCAAGAAAGATATTTGGAATCCTCATCATTTTGCATGTTAGCTATGCCTCCTAGCTTTGTGTTATCTGCAAATTTGATAAACATTCTGTCTATGCCAGAACACTGAGCCTGGAGACACGTACTAGCTATGTGACCATGGGCAAGTCACTGTGTCTGCCTCAGTTTCCTTACCTATAAAATAGGGATAATAATAACCTACCTCTAAGGGTCATTGTGAGGATCATGAGATAATATTTCCAAAGCACTCGGCACAATGCCTGGCCTATATTAGATGCTTAATCCTTCCCTCTACCTCCCATGCTCAAACACAAATATCTCTTCTACTTATGCAACTTTGATACTACAACATACAAATATATTAACGCATGGTTGTCTCATAGGTAGAACTTATTTTAACAACATGATAAATATGATATGCTTCTATGATAAATACAATATGATATCATACCCTACAGCTGGGAAGTTATATAGGTCAGAGGTAAGGAGTGTTCTGAATATTATGCAAATCATTTTGAAAGTCATAATTATGGAGAAAATGTGGAGATTAAACAGATCAAGGGAAAACACTACTGAAAATGATGTATCCAACTCTGATTGTCACTTTGGATAAGTTAGGGAAAGCTGGAGAAAAATGAGAGAACAAATATCCCTTTCCTTTCTCAACCTCACAGTAAGTAAACTTGTCACCAGTTCTTCAAGCAAGACCTTGCGAATCATTCAGGAAGAATGTAAAGTTTGGGGATACATTAGAACTACATTGGGTGATGAGCATGTTTTTGTTTCATTTCATTTCAGTGAGGTTTGGAGTTACCACAGACGACTACAATTTTTACAGTAGGACCAGGCAGGATCTAGCATCCTGATCTAAATCAGTCAGCAACAGGTAGGCTTGCCTACCTCCCACAAATCCCCTCAGCCCTCCCTTTTCTTCCTGGTATAAACCATCCCCTCTCACCACATATTGCTTCTAACATACCACACTCTGCCTCAAATTAGAAAGGCTGTTTTGATACCCATCTGTTTCCTTCAGTCTCTTGTTTTGTTTGTCTTTTCACTGACAGTCTGTTTATTTTATCCTCTTTCTGAGGGAGAAAGCCTCTTTAAAAGAAAAGTCTCTGTTCTGTAGAGTGATTTAAAAAAAGATTTAAAAATTTTTCTCCCTTTAGAGTGAATTCCCCTCTGGAAATGAAATAAAGAGGGACTAGATGTGGAGAAAAGAAAATAGAAAAGACAAGGTTGTGGTGTGTGTGTGTGTGTGTGTGTGTGTGTGTGTGTGTGTGTGTGTGTGTACTTTGCTTCTAGCCTTTTGGAAAAAAAAAAAAGCCTCCTGAGCTGTTGGCATCTTGCACATTCCTGGGCAGCCTGTGACGTCTCTGAACACACAGCCTGTCATTTCCTCCAATAGAGTTAGGGCTATGAAAGTCATGGCAACGTGGGTGGCCTCCTGTGAAGACACAGTGTCTCATCCCATTCATGAACTGCCTGCCCTCTGTCACTGCACCCACGGCAGGCTGGATGTTTGTTGTTTAAATAAATAAACCGAGCAGTGTCTCAGGCTAGCGATGAATGCCCGAACCTCTTACTCTTCAACTCCCCCGCCCCCTTTCCACAAACCCGATTCCCAAGATTGGGGTGGGGGAGGGGCTGGTGAAGGGAAGGAGGGAGGGAGAAGAACCAAATAAAGCGACAAGGAAAAGTTCACGGAGAGATCCAATGCCACCCACTAAGATTTAACTTTCCAATAATCATTGTCCTAATGGTGTCAGCACCGCAGCATCCTGACTCCAGACAGTGTTGTATGTCATTGAGAGGGGGGACTCTAAGAACCCTGTCATTTTCGAGAAACAAGGGACCCAGGAAGAAACAAAATGCAACTTTTTGCGAATCCTTTTGTTCTTTCTTCCACTTGTCTTTTCCTTCTCAGTTTGAGGGACCTTATTTCTTTATTTTAAAAAAATCTTCACACAGAATGATTCCTTTCCCCCCAGATTAGATTTTTTTTGGTTGAAATTTCTCTCACTAGCGCCTAATGCACATCTATATATATAAATAACTGTTATCATCATTGACCTATGGAATTCAGAGCAAGATTCTAGTTTCCCTTTCCTAGAATCTCAACTCTGACTAGCTCATCTTCTATTAATTCCTCCTTGACAAAAATAGTTCCTCAAAAATACCTCACACACTTTTGTGGGGGGGGGGCTTGTCTACTTTTTGCTTAAGACAGGGGCAGTTAAAAAGAGAGATTTGGGTTTGCTTGGGAGAGGGTACACGAAGCACATAAGCCATCACTTATTAAGTTCTCCTTTAAACTTCTTCCTTCTCTTGGAATCATGGCTCTCTTCTCACCACACTTCACTTACTGAAAAGCAGAAATAATTCTAAAAGTTGGGGAGCAGATACAGCTAGCTATTTTGGCCTTTAAAACCCTGTTTTGTTACCTATCATTACCTAAATTGGCTTCTTCCTTTGGTCCCAAACATTCTCTGCATCCCTGTCTCCATATTTTTTCTTAAGCTATTTTCCTACTTGGAATGCACATAGATTACACTGTCTCAGAGAAGTCTTCCCTTGCCACCAAAGTTTGAAGTATTCTTTCCTTCCTTGGAACTCCTAAAGTACTTAATTGTTTTTTACCAGTTATTTGATCATTAATGAATGGATAGATGGAGAGATGAATGAGAAAGAATATGTATTGGGCACTTATTCTGTGCTAAGTAATAAAGATATAAATAGAAAAAAAGCAAGAAAGTTCTTGTTTTCAAGGAGTTCACATTCTAATTGGGGAACATCACACATAAACAAAAATTCAGCCACAGGGAAGATGGAAAGGCCAAAAAAGTCTTAAGGTACATCAGTGGAGTGGATGGCAAGGCCTAGGGAGCTCTATGTTAGCATCAGCATTCCAGATGACAGTGCTGGGAGGTGTAGATAGGCAAAGAAGATAGTAATGATAATTGGTCCTTTGGATTCACTGTTAGGGAATATGGGAAGGCACAGAGGTCCTAAATCATCAGAAGGAATACATTCGGTGATTCTTATATCATCTCAGTAATGTAAACAGTCAAGCATTCTGTATGAGTTCTGGGATGCTTGGGCAGTATAAGCAGGAAAATAGTAGGAGAGTTAATTCCCTCCTCTGATGGTTGATTTTTGTGTTATCCAATTAGCCCAGATGGTTTAATTAATTATTTCTGGTATTGCCTTTGTGACATAAATTTCTGAATGAATGTAAAAAAAAATCACTCATAATAGACAAGGTATTATGCAAGAAACAAAAGTGAGCACAAGAGACAAAAGAGAGGTAATCTTTGTTTCTGAGTACCTTAGATTTATTTTTAAGTAGCTTAGATTTTAATAGAGGTAGACAACATATGTAAGGAAGTGGTGACCAGTGGTATTTTGGTTTGGGAAGTTATAGTAGAGCCATAGGACAATTAACTGACTCACCCTTTCCAGAAGCAATGGTAGAATTGATTTGATAATAATTTTAAGAGCAAGAAGTAGAAGAGGGTTGGGCAGGGGTGGTTCCTTCTGCAGCATCATTATGAGATATATCTGTGAAGCATAATAAACTGCCTCACCCATCAGAGAGCCTGCCACTGGGATAGTTGCTGAAGGTCTAGTTGGGAGAGTATAGCTGTATTGGAGGCAGGTCTACATGTCAGGCCTGGTGGGAAGGAAGATGCCTATGAAGAATGAGACATCTATTGTTGCCTTGAAATGTTATTTCAAACTGTTTTGTTATTTGACGTTTAATGTGCTTGTCTGTTTAATGAATTGACAGAACTCTTTTAATTGCTTCTCCGTTATCTATTGGGCAAACATCTGTTAATGAACCTCTGAGCAATTAATTAGAGCAAACCCTGGACAATATACTGATTGTGGAACTTAGACTCAAATCCTTTCCATGCTGGTTGGACTTACCAGAGCTTGTGCTCTTAGGTCACAGACATTACGGACCCCAGGACACTTTGTAACAACAAAAATAGCATTTAGGTAGACTTGAATATCATCTCCCCAAATAGACTGTAAACTCCCTTTAGAAAGACACACATTGTGTCTGATGTTCTGGTGTTGCCTTTGTGACATAAATGAATGATAGATTGACTGAATGAATGAGTCTTCTGCAGGACCTAGAATAATGTCTTACAAATGCTAGATTCTTAAAATATATTTAGCAACATGTGAAAAAAATTTTAAAATCTTCAAAAATTGAAATTGAGACTGAATTATTTGAAACTAGAAACAACAGCAGGAACTTTTTTTTAATGGTTGCTGCTGTATAATGGAATGATCCAGGACAATTCTGTGGTACTTATGAGAAAGAATGCTATCTACAACTAGAGAAAGAACAGTGGGAGTAGAAACATAGAAGGAAAAATGGATATGATTTATCACTTGTTTATATTAGTATATGATTTGGGGGTTTGATTTTAAAAGATTACTCAATTACAAAAATGAGTGATATAGAAATAGGCTTTGAGTGATAATATATGAATAACCCAGTGGAATTGCTTGTCAGCTCCAGGGTGGGGGAGGGAGACAACAAGAATCATGTAACCATGGAAAAAATAAAATAATAAAATAAAAGGTTGCTATATTGAAATGTTAATGTTGGACTCAAAGCTTCTGAGTTATTTTCACACTTTTGCACATGAGAAGTATTATCTGTATTGGAGTGAAGGATTACTCTCTCCATACTGAATTTGTTCTACAAAGAAGTTCAGGAAAATTAATTGAATATAAATAGCTGCCAGCCAGAATGTCTGCTATTCTTATAATTCTAATTGAGATACACATGGAAATAATTATTCCTAAAACTAAGAGAGAAAAATGTGACGGTTTTAACCAGATAACTCAGGTCATTGCCAATACCATGGATTATTCCCTGTCTATAACATATACCAAAGATTATACTGTATTGCTATTATCTAGATAGGGGAATACTAATTACCTGATGAAGTGACTCAATCAAAAACAGATTAAATTTGATTCAGTATGCATAAATAATTTATTAAATATATAATATACTAAATATATGTAATCTATATTAAATAGATGGTAAATGAATAGAAAGTGATAGCTTAGGCTTTCTAGACATCTTACACACTGAATTTTCCATATTTCATTAGTCTATTATATTTTTATAAAAAAAACTTTTTGGGGGATAAATTACTTCATGTTTATAAACTTGTGAGTGTGATGTATATGACATATAATGTCTGAAGCTTCCAGGTCCTTATGAGGCAAAAAGTTCAACACCTATCAGTAATTTGCTTTAACTTCTTTTATCCCACATTCTAGTGATATCAGTGAGCATCTTCCACATTCCTACTCTCAGCCCCAGACAATGAAGTATCATTGAGAAAGTTGTAAAAATGATGCCAATCTCAAAAAACAGTCATGAAAGAATATATATACACATGCACACACACACAGATATATGTGTGTGTACACATACACATTTTGTTGTTGTCCATTCATTTCAGTTGTGTCCTATTTAGTTCATGATCCCATTTGAGTTTTTCTTGGCAAAGACACTAGATTTCCTTCTCCAGCTCATTTTATAGATAAGGAAACTGAGGCAAACAGGTTGACTTGCTCAGTGTCTGAGGCCATATTTGAACTCAGGAAGATGAGTCTTCCTGATTTCAGCCCTGACATCTATGCACTTTGTCACCTAGTTGCATATACACATATATATATGTACAATAGCCCACCTTTATACATGGTTTTGCTTTCAGAGGTTTCAGTTAGCCACAGTCAACCTCAAATTCCAGGGGGAAAAGGTAGGAAAGAAAGGGACTGCCACTGAAAGAAGGAGAGGGCTAGTACAGTGCTCAAGGACATGTGAAGACTGGGAGGAGATGCTGGTACCCAATTCTGTACAGATGGAAGATAGACATGAGAACCAGAGGCCAGGTAGGAGGAGTAGGGCAAAGGTCTCCTCTCTCTACGCTGGAGGTCTACCTGCAGTGGAGGTCTCTCTGTGAGTCAGTTCTTCTTTTTAAAAAATACTGTGTGTGTGTTGGGGGGGGGGAGCAGGAATGGAAGGCCATAGAACACTGAGCCCAAAGGCAGGAGTGGAGACAGAGAGCACAATACTATACAATAAAGTTAACATGGGTAGGGGACACCTAAGTGGCTCAGGGGATAGAGTCAGACCTGGAGAAAGGAGGTATTATGTTCAAATTTGACACTTCCTAGTTTCATGACCCTTGGCAAGTCACTTAGCCCCAAATGCCTAGTCCTTACTGTTCTTCTGCTTTGGAATGGATGATTAGTATGGATTCTAAACAAGAAGGTAAGAGCTAAAAAAAAGTTAACCTAGGTGTTCAAAGTTAAAACAAGAACTGTCTACAAAGAGTTCAGTGCTATAGGCATGTTTAGTCATCCATGGAAGGTGTTAGAACATATCTTCCTGCACATTCAAGGTCACTACTACATATATATATATATAATAGTACACGTATATGCATATATGTATGTGTATGTGCATGTATATATATATAGTTTTAACATATATAAATATATTTATAAAAACCATAGCCAAATATGGGTTATTTTACTTCTTTTTCTTTTACATATTTCTTTTTTTTTGTTCCTGTATTTTTTCTCATATTGAAATGTACTTTGTTCACAGGTAGCTCAATGGATAGAGAGGTTACATCTGAAGTAAGGGAAGCCTGAGTTCAAATTCTACCTCATATGTTTATGAGGTGTGTAAACCTGGGCATTTCACTTAACTTTTTGTCAGTTTTCTCATCTGTAAAATGGAACTATAATAATCCCTAACTACCAGGGTTGTTGTGAGGATAAAATGAGATATTTGTAATGTATTTTGTAAACCTTAAAGTTCTATGTAATGCTAATTATTTCTTTTAAAGACTAGAAATTAGCTTTCTTGGTTGAGGCAGATTGCTTGCTGGTATGATTGTCAAAGAGCCATGATATTTTTTCCCGAGACACCTCAACTGCCATCCTCGAAAATTCATAATTGCCTGATACTGAGTTCTAATATTGGCATTGATCTTAAAATGTTCTAGACTAAATGAAACAACTGTCTTCAAATTTTTTTTAAACCCTTACCTTCCATTTTAGGATCATTACTGTGTATTGGTTCTAAGGCAGAAGAATAGTAAGGGCTAGGCAATGGGGATCAAGTGACTTGCCCAGGGTGACACAGCTAGGAAGTGTCTGAAGTCATATTTGAATCCAGGACCTCCCAAAAGTCTGGCTCTCAATCCACTGAACCACCCAGTTGTCAATGTTTTCAATACTGTCATGTAGAAGATCTGTTCTGCTCCATCCTAGATGGGAAATCTAGAAGCCACAGTTAAAGTTATAGAGAAGGAGATTTCAATTTAATGCAAAGAGAAACCTCATAACAAGAAGGGCAATCCAACAGTGGAATCAGTAACCACACAAGACTTTAGTAAAGTGGAGGAGTGGGTGCCCAGGTGCCCAGTATGTTATGGAAAAATATATTTAGATATAGATTACACTAGGACAGGGATGGGCAAATTACAGGCCTTGTGCCAGATGCAGAGTGACATTATTCCTAATCTGACAAATACAATGAGTAGGATACAGTACAATGAAAATTCGAAAGAGCTGCCTTAGAAACAGATTGACAGATGAGCATTTCCTTTCCTTTGGCCCCCTCTTTAAAAAGTTTGCCCATCACTGCACTAGAAGACCTACATTGGATGAGAAGATATTCAAGAGATATTTCACTTCTAAGATTTTATTCTATTCTATAGTTTTGAAACTATAGTAATTGCCTCAAGATACCATTTTCTGTTTTCCAGATCTGTGGTTGTGTCAATGAGGTGTTTCATATTTTCCTGAAATTTTTCATTTTTTTCATTTTGTTTTATATATTCTTGCTGCCTTGTGAAGTCATTTGCTTCTAGTTGTGGAATTCAAATTTTTAAAGACTGAATTTCATCCCTGGCTTTTTTCTGGCTTTCTCTTCTGGTCTGCTTTTCTTTGTAGGTCATCTTTCACCTTCTTTGCCTCATTTTTCAGCTGGTCAATTTGGGCTTTTAAGACATTATTTTCTTGTTTTAGATCATGTATTTCCTTTTCCCAATTGTCTTCAGCCTCTGTTGGTTGTTTTCTGAGTTCTTGAATTATTTGAGTTTTAAGTTCTTGAGTTAATTGAATTTTGAGTTCTTGAGTTAATTGAATTTTAAGTTCTTCCTAAGCCTGTGTCCATTTCACTAAAGTTTCCATGTTTTTCTTGGTGTTCCTTTATCTTCTTCTGATCCATTTGCTCTTTGTTCAATTTCTGGATAGAAGCTGTCAATTGTGGTTTCTTTTTTCTATTTCTGTTGTTTATTCATATTTTTTCCTTCCTTCTCCCCTGTAATTGGCTATAGTCTTGATCCTCTGATCATTTATTTCTATCTGTGGGTTTGGGCTATTCAGCCCTTGGAAGGCTTCTTCTCTGTTTTGTTGATTAATTAGGTTAGTGGGACCTGAGGCCAGATTTTCCCCAGCTGGTAGTAAAAGCTACAGAAGTGAATTGGGCTACTTTCCCTGTAGTCTGTGGAGGAGAGGTATTGGAGCTACCCTGCCCTCTGAAGACTTCTTGTCTGCTGTATTGATGGGATTAAGCCCAGGTGGGGTTGATCTGCAAAACTCCAAGAGCCCTGAGGTCAAAACCACAAGAGAAGCGCCCCCCCCCCCATAAGATGGAGTGTATATTCACCCTCTCTGGATTTCTCCCCCAGCAGCCTCTCTGCTGTCTGTGATCAGATCCTTAAGTTTGGCACAGCTGTGCCAACAAAGCACTCCCTGAGACTAGTGTCCCAGCCCACCCAGAGATTCCAGGATCCACAGGAGACTCGGCACATTAGGTGGAGGAGGGGATCCGGGATCTTCCTCCTTTCTTTCCCCTCCCACCCCAGAGTTCCAAGAATTCAGGCTTTTTTTCTCTCTCTTTTTTTCCCAAGTACCTCCCCCAGCTCTGTTGTGTTGTCAGATTTGGTTTTCTGTTCCCTTGGAGCCCTTTGTCCTAGATTGGTGGCGAAGGGCTTTATGAAGGTCTGCAGTCTTGCTGCTTCTACACCTCTAGGATGTGATGCAGAGTGAAAGGAACAGAACCAGGAGAACATTGTACACAGAGACGGATACACTGTGGCATAATCAAATGTGATGGACTTCTCTACTAGCAGCAATGCAATGATCCAGGACAATTCTGAGGAACTTATGAGAAAGAATGCTATCCACATCCAGAGAGAGAACTGTGGGAATAGAAACACAGAAGAACATTTGCTTGATCACAAGATTGAGGATGTAGACTCTAAACAATCACTCCATCGCAAATATTAATAATATAGAAATAGATCTTGATCAATGATACACGTAAAACCCAGTGGAATTGCTCGTTGGCTATGGGAACTGGGAGGGAGGAGGGGAGAGAAAGAACATGAATCATGTAACCATCGAAAAATATTCCAAATCAATTAAATTAATTTAGAATTTAAATAAATAATTAAGTTAAATTGGTGGCAGTAGCTTCTGGAGCTTTCAGCCCACAGATGGTCATGTGGTAAGACAGTTGTTCAGATGGAGATTACAGAGGAGTATTTGCTGGCATTTAGAGCAGGACTCAGTTGCATTGACTATATGTAATTCCAGGTCTCACTCCCAAGGCAAAAGGGATCACTAGTAGGAATATTGGCCACAGTTCCAGGGTGGAGAAGTGCTTGTGGCCAATCACAGACCAGAGCATAGGCTAGGAGAGCAATGACTACACACACCTTTCTTTAGATCTCACCACTCTAGAAGAATAGAAAACTTACAGACCTGCAGAACTAGATATGAAACCTGAAGCTTCAGACAAAGCCCTCTCCACTATGAGAGCAGAGCCTTATTTTAGCATAAAGTTAAAAGTCAAGAAACAGCCTAGAAAAATAAACAAACAACCAAAAAGAACATTAATGTGGTATAGAGTGGGGAGAAGTGTAGATAGTAGAACAGTTCTTGCACTTGTGGGCATTTTTCACAGTTCCTCTTTTGTAAAAATGTTATAATAAAACATCTCCCCTAGGATTTAGCAGCTGATAACCTCAAACAGCATGGTTACAGAGAAATCTGATAATATATTCAATTTGCAGATCATTCATTAATTAGTCCAAAAAACATTTTAAAGCTCCTACTCTTGTGTTGCCCATTTTTGAAGAGGACCATCATCATAGGGTGATGTTTTGACTTCCACACAAATTAGATTTAAGTGAGGCAGAGTTGCACAGTTATAACCTCATTCTCTCTTTCAGAGTCATTCAAGTCCAGTTGTAAGAAAAAAATTAGGTTATCAATGAACTGCAGTGCAGTGGATTACTTTTTTTTATGTCTGACCAAGCCCTAAGCCCTGCATAGGGCCTGCTTCAGCCACCTTCATGGTCTTTGGAACAAGGTGTTCTCATATTCCCATTCACTTCCTATGCTTGGGGTAGACATCCCCCCTAATTTACCAATGGATCTGAGGCCTGTCAGTTACCCTCAACTTGCTTTACCCCATTTGCCAAGATGGTTTTTTTGGATATGGTTGCTGCAAAAAATTTAACTTTTTGGAATCACAGCAAGTTGGGTGAAAAGAGGACATTAAAGGTAGAGGAGTAGCACTGCAAAGGGTTCAGCAAGCTCTTATTATACAAGAGGTGCTAGTCCTCCCTGTACATAATACTGAGATGGAATGAAATGAGATGAATGATAATACAATTAGATGAATTCAGAAGTGGTTTAACAACTGGTCCAAAGGAATGATGATTAATGGCAAATTGGATGGAGCTATCTAGTAGAGTGTCATAGCATACTGCCTATGAAGTCTTTTCATAGTTTTTATTAATGACTTACATGAAGGAATAGATGATGTATTTATCAAGTTACATGAATCTAAAAGGGAACCTAACTTACTAGATGACAGAGTCAGGAACTCAGGGAGATAGAATGATGAAATAAAGTAAGGTAAAGTTACACTTTTATTTTTCTCCCAGTAGAAACTTCAAAACATTTCCCATGTATTAAAAAAAAAAGCACTACTAATAGTAGTAGCATTAAAAACACTAGAATAAGTTGAAATTTATAGGAATAAATGTAAATTTCTATATTTTATAAAAACAAATTACATAGTACTAGACAGGGAAATTTAGCTAGACAATATTGGAGAAATAAATTTGGATGCATAGGTATAGGCCCTTGAATACCAGGTTCAAGACTGGATTTTTTCATGTAGGCAATTTAGAATTATTATAAGATTTCATCTTTGTAATCACAGGAGTGACATGACAAAATTGATATATTAAGACAAATAAGTTTAGGCAGGTAAATAGTATGGAGAATGGACTGTGGGGGGGGAATATTGAAAGAAGAGAGACCAATGATTGGGAAACCGCATTAGTTATAAACAGACAGATATTTTATTTTCCCAAAGAAACAATTACTTGTGTAGTTCCATATATTTTAAAGAGTTTTAAACATTTATTAATATTCATTTTTAACATGATTACATGATTCATGATCCTACTTTTCCCTTCACACCCCCACCCCGCACTCTCCCCACCCATGGCCGATGCACTTTTCCACTGGTTTTAACATGTGTCATTGATCAAGACCTATTTCCAAATTGTTGTTAGTTGCATTGGTGTGGTCATTTCGAGTCTACATCCCCAATCATGTCCACCTCAACCCATGTGTTCAAGCAGTTGTTTTTCTTCTATGTTTCCTCTCCTGCAGTTCTTCCTCTGAAGGTGGGTAGTGTTTTTTACCATAAGTTCCTCACAACTGTCCTGTGTCATTGCATTACTGCTGGTACAGAAGTCCATTACATTTGATTTTACCACAGTATATCAGTCTCTGTGTACAGTGTTCTTCTGGTTCTGCTCCTTTCGCTCTGCATCAATTCCTGGAGGTCTTTCTAGTTCACAAGTTCCACATATTTCAAAATGGAGCAGAATGCAGATAGAAGTAGATAAATGAAAAGCAACTTTACTCAGAAAGTCAAATTACTGGGCATCAATAATAACAATTATTGATACTGCTGGAGATTTGTAATAATTTATTCAACCATTGCTGAAAAGTTTTAAGATTAAGAATGGAACATGCTGGTAATGGAATACTATTGTGCTCAAAGGAATAAAGAACTGAAGGAATTCCATGTGAACTGGAATGACCTCCAGGAATTGATGTAGAATGAAAGGAGCAGAACCAGGAGAACATTATACACAGAGGCTAATACACTGTGTTACATAACAGACTTCTCTACTAGCAGCAATGCAAGAATCCAGAGGAAGGCTGAGGGACTTATGGGAAAGAAAACTAGCCACATTCAGAGGAAGAACCGTGAGAGGAGAAACACAGAGGAAAAACAACTGCTTGAACACATGAGCTGTTTGGGGATATTATTGTGGATGAAGACACTAAATGATAACTCTAGTCCAACTATCAATAATATGGAATTAGGTCTTAATCAATGATACATGTAAAACCCAGTGCAATTGTGCATTGGCTAAGGGGGTTTAGGGGATTTGGGGGAGAACGAAAGAACATGAAACATGTAACTATGGGAAATTATTTTAAAAAAAGAGAGAATGGAACATGAGATCTGGGTATCTAATGAGCTTTCATTTAGAAAATTCCACTATGGTCTTGCCATAGAAGTGTACAAGCAACAAAACCTCAGGGAATTACATTTCACAGGTGTTCACAAATGCTAGAGAGAGTAGAGGACTGAAGTCCTAGAAAAAAAGCTGATTATTCTCGCATAGTTCTAAGGGAAAATATATTAAGGCTTAACTCTTAACATAGCCGTTGGGTTAATTTGTATAACATGCTTATAATTCATGTTAGGTGCACACAAACCTGATTATAGCCATCTTAGTGTGGATAACAGCTGGTCTTTAACTTCATTTTAAACTGTAATGAGGACAGAACTCTTGGGAGCTGATATTAGAGCCTAGGCTTAGCATAAATTGTATTGTCTGAAAAGTCAGATTCATTGGAGCAGCTTCTACAATTGACTTAATAATTAGACAAGTTGCTCTGGGCAAGAATGTCTTTGGTTCACCACATTGAATAAAGGTCTTTGTAGTTTGACAGCTACATAGCCATATTCATTCCCTCTACTTCCCCAGGAGAGAGTGCAAAAAAATATTCTGTGCTGAAACTAGTATATTTGTATTGAAGAATTTGGTGTTGGATGCTCAGAGTCAGAGTGGGAGGCATTAACTTTTGGGGCTTGTATTGGTTTTAGCTTCCAGGTCCAATGAAATGGACATAAAGATTGTTTGGCTTAAAGATAACTCTCTTCTAATCTTTGGTTTTAAGAAGCCCTACCAGAGAGAAATTAATTTGAATCGAGTATGCCTGTTTTTACCTCTGCTGTTTAGGAGTAGGGATTGTTTGTATTATGCCACGATTGAGGAAAGCCTATTGTTGTCTCTGGGCACTTCACGAAAACAAGATGTTTCTCATGGAGCATCCCGCTGTGGAAACCTTTAAAATAAGCAAGTAAATTAATTATTTGGAGCTATTCGCCACAGGAAAATAAGAGTTTGCTCTGCAAAAGGATGCTAATAAATCTGAACTAGATAGGTCATTTCCAATAATATTTGATTGTTGCTCTTGGAGAGGAAACAATAGAGAATGACTGGCAGACTAGTTTCTGATTCATGCATCTCATAAGGAAATTTGATTTGAAGTAATTTTTAAAAGTTTTTTTTTTATCCAACATATACCTTAGTAATGAAGAGAGCTCTTGTTCCCATGAGAAAAGGCTACAGATAAAGTGAGACAGTGGCCTTCATGCGAAAAGCTTTGTCACTCTTAAATGTGAACTTTTGGCTAGCAAATAATCAATGTCAAACAGCAAATGAATAGCTTTCAGCCTGTCTGAGGGCTGGCCAAAAATAATAGCCATTATATAGCACTGGAAAGTCTGCAAAAGCATTGTTCATACATTATCTCATTAGATCCTCACATTATTAGAAAAAGATCCCACATAAAAAAAGAAGAAAAAAATCCCAAATCTAAAGACAACTTTTAATCTTTACAGAATTATGTCAGAAGAACAGAGCCTTTATCAAGATGGTAGCCCTCACCATTTGTCCAAACTTTGTATTTAGAGCACTACTTTCTCTAACTCTTTGTCAACCTTAGCTATTGCTAGTTGAAGTCTTCTATCAGGACGATAACTAAAACAAAGGAAAATAAATATGTAGTTGCACAATCTTTTCATGAAAACAGTAACAGCTCAGCCCTTGTAACATTGTTCCCAAAATTTTGTTTCAAAATAACATCAGCAATATATTATAATAAACTAGCTAACTATGATGTTGTACAGCCAGCTTAATGCCAGAGACAGAAACTGGATCATTACTTTCAAAAAGAAAGTATAAAGTGCATTTGTTCTTCAATCAAGAAGAAACTGGGGTGGTCCCTTGGTAGAGAGAATTCTAACTTACCTATACTTGTCCTGATGAATTCTGACAGTAAATTAAATGCCACCACTGGCCTGCCCCAGAACCCTGCATGCTAAGGTCCTCTGTAGACTCTCCTCCTGTTCTGGGATGTGGTTGAGAACCTGACCACATTCTGCCCTTCCTCAGATTCAAGGCCTGGGTGCTAGAAAGGTGAGAAGCTCCACAATTGCTTTTGTGGCTTCCTGTTCCTTTGTGTGGGGCTCATCTTCTTGCCAAGCCAGAAGAGGTAGATGGAATTCACAAACAAAACCCTCTCTCCAAAATGTGTCTGTCCGTTTCCTAGTCTCTAGGGCTTTAGCTTGCAGGTGACTGTAACAATCCCTTAGACCACCCATCTAGCCCAGCCAGCATAACCGATTCCAGAATTCCCCACCCCCAGTCAACTCTACTCACCTCAGGGCTGGTACTTTGATTCTCTGTTATGGTTCCATGTCTTTGTAAAGACTAATTTTATGTGTTTATGGTTTGAATTCAGGCCTCCCTGGAACATATCTCTCTTGTATAACATGGTGTTCGAGTGGGAGAATGCAGGGGGAAAGCAAACAGCTGCAAGTGAAAGCAGCAAGGTCACCCAGCTGGTTGCAGCTACCACTTATGTCCCCAGGCACATTCAAGGGTCATTGAAAAATATTCTCTGCATTGGTGGTATTAGAGGTACCATGTGGAATTGCCCTTGTGTATGTGACAAGAAGAACTGAGAGCAAAGCGTGTTCTCAAGAGGAAAGAGTAATCCAGGAAAAGTTTGTTGATGCAGAGCTAAGGAAGTGGAAGTAGAGTTTGGCTAAGAGGACTGGTTTATGTGTAAGAGAGAAAGAGAGAGAATTGATAGTGGAAGTAGAATACTGGAGAGGGACTTGTGTGTGTGTGTGTGTGTGTGTGTGTGTGTGTATGAGAGAGAGAGAGAGAGAGAGAGAGAGAGAGAGTCCCTAGTACTTAACAGTGTCTGATTCTTAGTGGTAGATGCTTAATAAATTTGGTTGATTCATGTGAAATCCCTCACCAATGCAGTAAATTGTAATCTCAGAGAGTTGTTTAGGGGGTGCTAAGAGGTTAGAAGCCTTGCCTAGCCCTACAGCTAGTATGGGCCAGAGGCAGAACTCAGACTCACATCTTTCAAGTTCCAAGGCTCTATCCACTATTTTTGTTGTTCTATCATTTCAATTGTGTCTGACTCTTCATGACCCCATCTAGGCTGTCTAGGCAAAAATATCGAAGTGGTTTGCCATTCCCTTCTTGTTTTATGTATTAGGGACTGAGGTAAGGAAGATTAAGTGATTTGCCCAGGGTAACATAGCTAGTAAGGGTCTGAAGCCAGATTTAAACTTAGGAAGACAAGTATTCCTTGACTCTAGCCCCAGTGCTCCATCCACTATATCGCCTAACTGCCCATCTATCTAATATAGAATCCTAGAATGTCAGAGGAAAGCTAAAAGTCATTCAGTCCAATATAGATCGGACCTGACAAGTGGTCATCTGGCCTCTTCAAAACCAGAAGTGTGAGGGAGAATTCATTACATACCAAGACAACCCATTCCTTTTTGGGACAACTCTAGTTATCAGAGTTTTACCTTATATAGAACTGACATCTGCCTCTGACACTTTCATTCCTTGCCCCTAGTTTTCTTCCCTTTAAGGCCAAATAGAAAAAAAATCTAATTCTTCTTTCACATGACATACCATCAGATATTTGAAAGAAAATGAGAGTGAACTTGAAGACTGAATTTCACTTCTAGCAAATTAATGGGGCACAATTCTGGCTAGTTTCATTGAGACAGAAAATCTGATTCTGACTTTTTATATCTTAAAAAGTCAAATTAAAGTAGTAGCCAACAGAAATGGAACTATTCACAGGCTTTTGGAAAGAAGTTAGAGGGACAGGGAAAGGGAGAGTGTTTTAACTCTAGCTTTCTTCAAACGCACAAAAATATCTGCTAGAGTTTCTACTGGTATTAAAAGAAAATGGGTGATTGACATATGGCAGAAATACTTCACTTTCACACAAAAAATCCCCTATAAAACCCAGGACAAAAGTGAGGTCAATAATTCTGCTTCTGCATATTTAATAGTTATGCTAATTACAAATGTATACATATTCTCAGGCATGATATTTGATTGCCCTTTCTGAATTTATTTCCTTTTGTTCCAGAGAAACACTATAACCACCCACCCCTATCCTTTTCTCAATCCTAACCTGACCTACCTCCCTGAAGCCAATTTTAGTATTTGGGGGCTACTGTTATGAGAGAAGATATAAGAACAAACACCTGTCATTTTGGGGGCCCAAAGTTTCATCTCTCTTTTCAATAGTGTTAATAATATTGCCATGTTTGGGAAAAGAGTTGTTGATTCTTTGGTATATAAATTATTGATGACTAAAATCATACATATACCCACATGCACACAACCCTTGACTTCTCTCCCTTCCAAATACACATCTTGGCACACAAGGCCATAAGAGCTGACTGTTCAAAATAGAAAATCTAGCCATTGCAGTTCTTCCTCTTATAGAATTGATTAGTCCTATGGGATACATGAAGTTGAGCTCGGAAGTGGTTTCTCAGAGATCAGTAAGGAGAGTTTGCTGCAAGTCTTCAATTTAGAAGAAAAGTTTGTTTTTCCTTAAGGGGTTGCTCAAAAAAATAAAATAAAATAAAACAATCCAGCTCTCACCATATGTTTTCCTGGAGGGGGGAGGAGGAGGGAACTGAACCTACAAGCTGAATGCTGACTAAACACGGCAGGGTTAGATTACATTCCTTGCTAGTCACTAGGCTATTGAAAAAGTCTTGGCTAGACTATCGAGTTGAGGTCTATTTAGTAAAAGGCCAGAGGAGACTATTTGTCTTGTGAGTTCTGAAGTAGGATATAGATTAGTCTGCAGCCAATAAGCACAAATTCTTCCCAGGGTGACAAAAGGATCAGTAATCATCATCCTATGACTTTTTCCATTCACTGAAATTCAATGCAATGGTTTCTGAAATACTGAGTGAAAAAAAATTGAGTCTTAATTCAAACCCTGTCTCAGAGTATTCATAAAACCAAGGGGAAAGCAAGAAGGAAAATGACATGATGAAGCATAGAATTAAAGAGTAGGGAGGGATCTTCAGAGTAAATAGGCTAATGTCTTCCTTCCAGGCAGGTCCATGCCTAAACTATCTCTCACTTTGTCTATCAATGCAATTCAATATACAGAATACCATACCGAATACAAAATTCAGAATTTGAAAGTCAGCTAGTCTAACCCCAGCAGGATAAGAACTCATTCAATAACAATTGACAAGTGGTTCTCCAGTCTTTGCTTAAAGGCCTCATTGAAGGAAATAGATATTCATTTCTTCCTAACACAGCCCATTCAACTTGTTGGATAGCAATTATTGGTAGAAAGTTTTTCCTTAGACGGAGTCTATAGATTACATTTTGCTTCTACCTGTTGCTTCTAATTCAACCGTTTGGGGCAAGTTAGAATAACGATTCCATGGGACAATTCTTCAAATATTTGAAAAAAGCTATCATTTCTTGCCTAAATCTTTTCTAGGCTAAATATGCCAAGTTCCTTCAATGGATAGTTATATGACATGATTTCAGGATAACTATCAATCTAGTTGCTTCTAAATGCTCTTTAGGGGACTTACGACTAAATGGAATAATTCAGACATTCTCTAATTAGGGCAGAGTAATTCTCTTTAGAGTCAGTCACCTCCCCAGCATTGGACTCTATGCCTTTTAATGAGGTCCGAGTTTGTATGAATTTTTTTTCAGCTGCCATAACTGACTCACCTTTAGAATGCAGATCACTTAGTGTTTCAGATGTTCTATTTAGATGAATTTTATCTAGCCATATCTTTTTTGTCATGTACTTGTGAAGTTGATATTTAAACCCCCATTTACATTTGTCCTGTGACAAATAAAAATTCTGAGAGACAGGCTTATGGGTAAGAAAATCAATTTATAGATTAGGCTAACATTAACCAATAAATTAATAGTCTATGATCCTCTTGATAATGAAAGACCCAGAAGTCCCCTTGTGCAGGTCCATAAATACAACTTGGGAGCTCATTGGTCAACACTTCCTTTGGACATTTCAAGACATTTCTAATTGGTGAACAGTCAATGAGAAGGTGGTCCATCAAAACTCAAATCCTCCCTGTCCCCTGCTGATTGTGGGCCAGTCACATATAAGTTTCCTGCTCCTCAACTAACGGGAGGCAAAACTAGGTCTGCCTAATCATAAATCTCCTTCTCCAGTGATTCTTAATGAGTGGCTCAAGGACACATTTGGTCTATTTATTGAATAAGGCATATCTCACATGCCACCCATGATCTCACTTTCCTATTTTACTTATGATGGGGAAAATTCTCTGGGTGGAGCAAAGGCTTAGAGTACAATTTGAACTTCTAATTCTAAACCCTAATATGGAGACAACTCAGTATATATTAAAAGTAAGTCTCCTTAGTCTGTATTAAATTTCTTCTTTTTATATTCAGCCTCTCAAGTCTTTTGGGATTCCAAATCTGCCATTCAATGGGTTAATTATCTCTCCAAGCTTTATTTCATCATTAAATTTGATGGCATCTATGTCTTTTTGAAATTATTGATTAATATTTTAAATAGTGCAATAGTAGACATAAATTTCCTAGAGACTTCCTTTCAAAATGATACTGAATTATTGCCTATTGTTGAACCATTGAACACTGGACATCCATCCAGGTTTGAATCCCCCCTAACTATTATGGTCTAGCCCATTTATTTTTTCCATAACAATAGCCAATCAGTCAATAAACATTTATTAAGTACTTACCACTATCAGGCACTGTGCTAAGCCCTGGAGATACAAAGAAAGAAAAAAGACAGTCCCTGTCTTAAGGAGTTTAGTTGAAGAGGCAACATACAAATGACTATGTAAAAAACAAATTACATACTAGATAAATGATAGATAATCAATAGAGGGAAAATACTAGAATTATAAGGATTCAGGAAAGGCTTCCTGTAGAGAATATTATTTTAGCTGAGGATTTGAAGGAAGCCAGGAACTAGAAGCCTTCCAGTTATAGGAGATAGCCTACTAGAGAATTCCAGTTACAGGAGATAGCCAGTGAATAAGTCTGAACCAGGGATATATGGGAGTATCTTATTTGAGGAAGAGCAAGGAGGCCAGTGTCACTGGATCACTGAGTAAGTGGAGTAATATAAGGTTTAAGAAAATTGGAAAGGCATGTCTGTGTGTGGAAGGGTATGTTATGAAGCCCTTTGGACACCAAAGAGAGAAATTTATATTTAATCCTAGAGGTGATGGAGAGCCATTGGAATTTACTCTGTGTGTGTGTGAAGAGGGGAAAATTTCGGGAGAAAGATAGTGAGATCCACTTTGTCCAGTGCTTTGTTAAAATTTAAGGCAAATATCTAAAGTATTCCTAGAGTATACTAGCTTAGCAAGCCTTTAAAAAAAATTTAGTCTGAAAACATCTGAGTTTTTAAAAACTTTTACTCTCTATCTTACAACTCTTAGACAGAAGGGAAAGGGCTAGGTAAATGGGGTTAAGTGTCACGCCCAGGGTCACCCAACTAGGAACTGTCTGTGGCCATACTTGAATCCATGTCTTCACAATTCCAAGCTTGGGGCTTTATCTACTAGGTCACTAGTTGCTTCTGAAATGATCTGTTCTTGATAAAATCATGTTGACTCTCTGTGATAACTGCTTCCCCCTCCCCCATATATTCACTAACCATTGTTTAAATAACATGCTATATACTTCTAAAGTCAAAGTCAAACTCATTGACTTTTGGTCTCCAGACTCCATTTTCTTCCCTTTTCGGAAAATTGTAACAATTATCCACCAGTCCTGAAGTACCTCTTCAATCCCCCACGATCTTTCAAAGATTACCTACATTGACTCAGTAATCACATTTATTTATTCTTTCAGGACCCTATGCTGTACTTCAGGTAAGTCTGGTGACTTTAACTCATCATGGGCAGCTAGATGCTCCCTTATATCTCCTTACTTATCTTGGTCATTAATTCCATATTAGTCTGTATGCACTTCTATTTCTACCTCCCTTGATAGTTACCTAAATACTTTCCACCATTTTTCTTCCACTCTGGTTCCTGAATTTCTTTTCACAAATAAGTATTCTTAATGCATTTAGTTGCTTAATTTCCATTTTACATAATTTCTTCTTTTGAATAAAGAATGCTATCCTAGCTTCATTCCAGATTGTCCATAGTTCTTACTCCACCAAGTCTCAATTATACCCTCTGAAGTCAAGTTGACCTTAATAGTTCTTGCGCTACAAAATCTCAAAAATACCTCTGAGGTCAAGTTAGTCTTGGTAGTTATCATGTCACCAGTCTCCATGAAACTTCTGAGGGTGTTGCCTCACTGTATTAGAATTTCTAGCTTACATTAATTATTATGTATTCTCTGTGCTTTTGAATAGAAATATTTGAAGCCAAGGGTTTTATTAACTAGCCTTCCTAGCTTATTAGAACCTGCTAGAGGTTATGTTCTGCTGGAATAGCCTTTGAGAATCTAGTTTCACTTCTTTACTTCAATAGGGAATTGGAATAGGACTTTACTGGAAGAAAAGCTGGGATTATATGAAATATTTCAGGCTTTAACCATCTCATAAAATTATCATAATCCTTTCTGGATTCTAAGGAAAGATAAGTACAAGAGCTGTTTCTTTTTCTTAATTTACCTTATTGAAGTTTTAAAAAAGTGATTGGATGGCCTCTAGAAAGATTATTTTTACCTATTTACCTATGGGTCTTTTCAGACTAGAGCCTTTCCTCCCATATAGGGGATATGGGAATATAAAGACATAAAAAATAGAATAATGGATAATTATATAAATGTAACCCCTTTCATGGTTACTAATGTGTACATGTCTATCTTGCTTACTCATAATTAGTTCATTTAAAGGTATCAAGAGTCTTGTCAAGGGTATATTCTTGAAATATTTGTAAATGTTTCCCTTTGTTTTCCTAGGTATGAAACGGTACTTGCTAGTCATAACCTTAAGGGTGTTGATCAGAATCAGCCTACAATTCTGGTAAAAACAATTCACAGGACTTTTCATTATCATTTACTTCCTCTCTCAGAACATCTTGCAAAACCATCAATTATCAATTAATTGTATTAGCACATGGCTTCTTGTATCTTGGTGTGTGTGTGTGTGTGTGTGTATATATATATATATATATATATATATATATATATATATATATGTATGTATGGTGATGTGAATAGAGAACTAACCAGTTTCTGAAAGATATGAATCCAGATCTTATCTCTGAAATGTGGTAGCTGTGTGGCTATGGGTAAACCACATAATCCCAGGTAGCAACTAAGATTAATAAATTGCAAAATAGTTGATGATCTACTTGGTTAAAGAGCGTTTCCTTACTGGGAGCTTCTTATGACAATAAAGTCATAGATCCAGAAACAAACAAAAAGCAGTTCAATAATTAGAACAATCTGAGTATGGAGCTATGTCTTAGTTCCTTGAACTTAGTTCACTAGACTGCTCAAGTTAGTTTTGTTGAAGCACGTGTTTTACTTTTTGTGTGGGGATTTAAAAAAAAGATATACTATATTTTTCTTTGTTTCTGAAAAAGCAATTCCTCTCTAGGGAATTATTTTCCTTGTCATTCTGAGGGGAATACAATTATTTCATAGTTTCATATATCATAATTACTGTCATGATTGTGTGACTCATGGGATATCAATGTTGCAATATAAAGTGGGAGAGAGCCTCTGATGAGACAGATTTATTAAAACAGGCCATGTCTAGACACTATGGACAACTTAGTCTGAATTTGAAAGATATATAATGGGATTCAGGAGAGGTGAATTCAACTACTATATTTTCTTCTGCCTGTACTGAGGCTGCTTTCTGGACAAAAAGTGTTCGAATATGAGCAGTTGACAGTCTCATCTCATTTTCAGGGCTTAATTGAAGTAGAGCAGTTATTTCTAGTCATTCTAATGAAGTCCTCTTTTACCCCTTAGTGTTTCTTCCCCTCTCCAATATTAGTTAGGAAGTTTTCTTAGACATATTCTCTTAGCTGAATGAAGAAAGCAGTATAGGTAAAAAAAAAGGAAACATATATATGGGGATATAGTTACCCACATTCTCCCTTTTGATCTCACCTGAGAATTGACAATTTCTAGTTTCTATAGAATCCTACTTGGCACTCAATAGGTTAATCTGGATCTGGTTCTCTAGGAATAGAAGCACAGCCTCTCATTACATACTTTCATCTTTTGGGATCATTAATCACATGCAAAACACTGAGAGTTTCACATATACAAAAATGATACAGAGATACCTGTACTAATCAGTTTTGCTAGTGAAGGAGAAATAACAGAGGATAGGGGACAAACAAGTGCCTGCCAGGGAATCACACAAGCTGGGAACACTCCCACACCCCACAAGGGACAGGACAACAGGCTAACACAGACTAAACCATACAAGGGATATGGAAAATGGGTAATGTCAGTTGACAGTTTAACTGTCCCCAAACTTGCTAGAGACACAAGGGATGACAAATATTTCAATGTGGGTTCAAGTGGCTAAGAAGAAGAATAAACAGGAAGTCTGTAAAACAAGGTTTAATGTTTTCAGGGTAAGGGAAGTGGATAAGATATTTCTAAAACATGGGGAACAGCCAATTGTCAGTTAGAATCTTAAGGATTGAGCTGGCTTTCTGCTTCTCTGCTAAACTAATTTCAGGCAGGCAGGCAACCTTGGCTGTAGGCTAGAGAGGGCTGGGATATTGGGATTCTCACAACTGTTCCAGGCTGATCTGTTGATGACTTTAGGGTACAGGAACCAAATTCTTGCTCAGCCAGTAATCCACTGAACAGTAGCTACGGAGGGAAGGCTGTCTACAAGTTGTCCACCAGACGCAGACTCTTCTCTCTACCTACGTTTGCCTTGATAGACGGTATCTCCAATCGTCTCCCAAATCCCAAAGATCCATAGCTTGTGGAGTTCACAGCTGGCTGGATGACAGCTCCTTACCTCCTTACTCCAGTTCACTCTCTCTCAAACCTCTCCTGGCATTCCATATCAGAATGCCCATGGTCCAGCCAAAGGATTTGCTTTAGACAGCTTGTTTCCTATCTTAACTTTCTATTGCTATTTTATAACCTATCTTATAAATTACCTATAACACTAGGCACTTAAATCTCAACTGGTTCTGGTTACTTAAAGTTAAGGTGGAAAATAGCCAGGAGCAGAAATACTTAGTCAGGATCAAACTCCTAGGTCTGGTAAGGTTGGTCATATAAAGGGAAATGAGTAATTCCTCTTTGCAATACAGTATGTGCAAGTCAGAGTCTTTCCCAACTTCTCCCTTCAGCTTACTTCCTGGATGTGACTTTCTTTTAGATCATACCTCTTCTCTGTTCTTCAGTGATGAGCCACTAAAAACCTTTAATTTGCCTCAGAAGGGATAACAGGAAAAGTGAATTTTCTTTTGAAGCACCTATCCTTCTACTTAAAACTAGTGAGTCTAAGAGGATGCTTGGTCCCAAGTCAGAAAGTTTCCTCTTCTATTCAAAAACTTATGAGAATTATTATTGTTTTAAGTAATAGTGTTAATAGCATTTTAAAGGGAGTTTTCTGCCTTGTTTTTGAACTGGAGACATATGAGGCAAACATGATAACTATTACACTAAAGAAGCCATCTTAGTTATTAGTAAAAAAAACACCTGTAAGAGTCTCTCATAATAACATCTCAGAGCTCCCAAGCTAAGATAAAATATAACAAGTAAGCTAAAGAAGGATGCACAGATGTGTTGGTATAATTCTTTTGGTATTAGAGATACTTTGCTTATAGTCTCATCATTTATTCTCTTTCTTTCTTCAATCTAGTTTAGTGGTTCCCAAACTTTTTTTTGCCTACCGCCTACTTTCCAGAAAAATATTACTTAATGCCCCCTGGAAATTAATGTTTTTTAATTTTATTAGCAATTAATAGGAAATATATTTGTATTAATATTTCTACCTTTTTCATAAAATATAGTAAAGAAAGGTGTAAATTAGAAACATTGAACTTTGAAATCATGAAACTATTTATTGAATTCAGAATAGAATGCAATACAAAAAAAGTTAAAACCTGTGGCCATCACCACCTTCCTGGATCGCTGCAGCAATCCACCAGGGGGTGGTGGTGCCCACTTTGGGAATCACTGATCTAGTCTCTATTTTAAATCCAAATTAATTTCCTTAATTATACAACTCCAACCAGGTTACTTCCTTGCTCAAAAAACTTCAATAACTCTCTGCTACTTAATAAAGCAGGGCAGGTAGGTGCTTCAGTGAATAGAATACTGGTCAAAAAGTCAAGGAGGTTCATTTTCCTGAGTTCAAATCTGGCTTCAGTCAGTTACTAGATGTGTGAACCTGGGCAAGTCATTTAACCCTGCTTGCCTCAGTTTCCTCATTTGTAAAATGAGCTAGAGAGGCAAATGGTCATCTTGTCTAGTATTCGTGCCAAGAAAACCCCAAATGGGGACATGAAGAATCTAACACGACTGAACAACAACAAAGAGTGGCCAAAGGTATATGTTTCCTGATATTTAATGTTTGGACACCTAAGGAAGCTCCAACTATTTAGCCTGACATTTAAGGCATTCTGCAATCTCACTTTTCTCTAGCCTTGTTCCACATTATATTTTTTCTGTGCCTTGCACTCCAGACAAAAGGAACTAATTTCCCTTCCCTGAATGTGTTCAGTCCTTTCCCACCTTTGAGACTTTGTTTACGATATTCTCTTTTCCTGCAATACTCTAGAAATATTTCCACCTCTAGAAATCCAACTAATCTTTCTTGATGAATATCATATAATGACTTCTGTACTTCTTAGAGTTGGAAGGGCCTTCCAAGTCCATTTACTCCAGGGATCAGCTGTTAATTATTTAACAACTAGCTCTCTGGGGAAAAATGTGTATATGATGCATTTTAAAGTCTAATCTGCATTATTATTATTTTCCTATCACTTTCCTAAGTCTAGACACAACCTCCCACCCCCAAAACACAATAAATCAAGCCCTGGTTTGTAGTGTTAACTGATTTTGAAGGTGTAAGTGAAAATTTAACAATTGGCTCTTGAGAACTGGTGAAAGCTGGTTTCAGCACATCCTAGACTTAGTCCAACCTATAACTGAATAAGAATCCTTTCTACAATATATATGACAAACTTTCCTTGAAGACTTCTAGTGAGATCAGGATTCATGCTTTATTGAGATACTCTATGACTGTACATACTTGACAGATGCCTTACAATGCTGGCACTTGTCAACTGATGACTTCAGACTAGCTTCAGTTACTGCATGGGGTACTTAAGCTTGGTCCAAAAACTACCAAGATTTTCATGGGTCTATGAACATGATTAGGAAAAGAGTTGCATCTTTATTTTCATTAACCTTTAACTAAAATTAAGCATTTCCTTCAGTTATGAATGTAGTAGACAAGCAACATATTCTGAGAAAGGATCTATAGGACTCACCAGACTGACAAAAAGGTTTGACACACACACACACACACACACACACACACACCACACAAATCCTCCTCTATTTAATCCAGCATTTTCATTAGTCATGTTATTGTTGGGCCTGAAGTCAGGAAGACCTGGCTTCAAATCTGGCCTTAGACTCTGACTAGCTGTTTGATTTTGGACAAATACCATAATCCTAAATCGCCTCATTTTCCTCCACTGTAAAATCGGTATCAAAATAATGCCTCCCTCCCAGGGTTGTTGTGAAGATGAAATGAGATGACATTTGTACAGCACTTAGCACAATATACAGCAGTTGGCATATAACAGGTGCTTAAAAATACTTGTTTCCTTCCTCATATTCCTCCACTGTCTTCTTGAAAACATTGGGGTCATCTAGATTTACCACTATCTCCAGGTATGCCATACTTCTGACTATTTTCTCCATTGGCAGTTAAAAAGAGACAAACATTCTTGCAAGCAATCATACTGGTAAAATCCAGCTGGGCAAATGAAAAGAATCTTTTACTTTCTCTATGATAGAAATTTGATAATATCCAATAATTTCCCTTATGTCCATTCCTT
>NC_058130.1:263094446-263135364 GCF_016433145.1 Gracilinanus agilis
AGATGGTGGCAGACTCCCAAATTAAATAGAAATGTACCATATAAAAATAAATAAATTAGTGCTGGGCCATGAGCCATGTTTGAACTAAAATAATGTAAGCAATCAAATGTTTACTGTCTCTGTTCATTTAGGTTTCCAAATGCATTACTTAGCAGAAAATGGAAGGATTTGTAATAAAGAAATATGGTAGTTGCACAATGCTCTCCACATGGTTATACTAGATACTCAGAGCTGACAAATACAGATGTCCTGAACTAAAAATACAACACTTAAGGCATTTTTCATGGGTTATAATGGGCAGGAGTGATGGCAGAAGCATACAAACATTCTTGGGGCATTTATAAGAAGAGAGGTACTTGGAAAGGAACATTAGTGGAGAATGAATGGAGAAGTTGGAGACAGATGACTCTAATTTCCCCAATGTAACAATAGATTGACAATGTTACTGCCCCAGAGACTTAGACACATTCTCCCATCAAGGGGCCCCAATTTGGGATTCATACATGAACTAAATTCAGTCCTGGTGGAGCCTCTCTGGCTCTTTATACTTCCATCCTGCACTCTTCTAGAAAAATCACCTAAAGTTTAGCTTTTTCTCATGTCAAAATTTATCTGGAAAGGACAAAAGGTCAAAATATCAGGGGAATCAATGAAAAAAATGTGAGGGAGGGTAGCCTAGCAATAACAGATCTCGAGCTATATTACAAAGGGTTAATCATCAGAGTGGTGGATCAGTGGAGTAGATCAGTCAAACAATACACAGTAATAAATTAACATAAGAATTTAGTGTCTCATAAATCAAAAGATCCAAGCTTTTGCAACAAGAACTCACTATTTGACAAAAACTGTTGGGAAAATTGGAAATGATATGGCAAAGATTGGAGATTGACTAACATCTCACACCATATGCCAAGATAAGGTCAACATGGGTACATGATTTAGATATAAAAAATTATACCATAAGCAAATTAGGGGAGCATGGAATAGTTTTCCTGTCAGATCTACGGATAAAGGAAGAACTTATGTCTAAGGATCTTTTCTAGAAAAAAATTAGGATTAGATATAGATCAGGTATAGGATAGTTATTTATCTTCCCCGCACAAATGAAATGCTTTAAACACTAAGCACTCTTTCACACATTTTGGCAAGTATTTAAAACATGAAACAATTATCCCTAACTCCTATAATTCTCTTCTAGGAAGTTGATACATCAAAACAGGAAGTATTCTGTTGAATTGCTGAACAACCATTTCACCTTCTCCTTGGCCCTTCACATTTTAAACAATTTTCTTAAAGTCCAATCCTCTGGCAAGGCAGTCTTTAGTTCCTTCTCAACCTCCTGGTGGTGGTCATCTCCTCCAAGAAGGGCATAGTTGCAAACGACCAACCAACAAACAAAAAAGCTTTGTTGCCAGTCATATCTGATTGAGGAGCTGAGGGATATTCCTAAAGTAGCATGTTTCTTATGATTGTTGTTAGGTTATATGCCCAATGAGAAAAATATAAGCACGAGAGGTAGCTAGCACTCTGAAATCAAGCTCAGGTCTTCTTATGCCACCTGTAATAGCTGCCAGAGATGGGGGGATTGGGAAGGAGCCCTTCTCTCCTCAGGGGAAACTCAAGAGAAGGGGAGGGCTCTCAAAATGCCGCCATGCTCATCTCATGGGATGAAAGATTGTGCAAGAGAATAGTCAATACTTTAAGATCTTTGAGAATGAACTCCTCTTCCTAGCTCAAGTGATCAATCAATCTTTGCATTTTGGACCCTTATTGATAGGAAAGCTTGCCTTTTAATAAGGGTCCAAAATTCTTCTCCATCCCCCACACAGTGCTGAAATACATTCTCCAATGGGATCTCCTTTATTTTATTTTATTTTATTTTATTTTTTAACCCTTACCTTCCGTCTTGGAGTCAACAGTGTGCATTGGCTCCAAGGCAGAAGAGTGGTAAGGGCTAGGCAATGGGGGTCAAGTAACTTGCCCAGGGTCACACAGCCAGGAAGTGTCCAAGGCCAGATTGGAACCAAGACCTCCCATTCTAGGCCTGGCTCTCAAACCATTGAGCTACCCAGCTGCCCCCATCTCCTCTATTTTATTAACCTGAGGGTTCTCTAAGAATCAGTGCTAGGATGACACATTGTACAGAGCACTGGATTCAGAGGTGACCTAGATTCTAGTCTTGACTCTGCTACCTATGTTGGAGTAGTTTATTCACTGAACCAAACACTCCATGGTTCAGTGGTTAAGTTTCCTCATATATCAAAGGAAGGCATTGGAGCAGATGATATCTTCTGGGCCAACCTTTCTTTGCATTGTAGAAGTCTTCTTTCATTATCAAAGATAATATCCAATGGGATTCAGGGAAAAGGCAACAGACAACAGCAGGTAAATTTCTATTTCCCTCCATTGTATTCAGAAAGAGAAATAAAAACTAGTACTGTGAGTGACAAATAAATGTGACCAAACACAAAAAGAGAAAAGCAGATCAGTTTAATCAATAAAATTTAAAAGTATTTATTAAACTCCTGCTGTGTGCCAGGTACTATAGTAAGTGATAGGAATGAAAATATTATAAATTAAATAATCTCTACTTGCAAAGAACTTATATTTTAATGAAGAGACAAGGACTATGTGTTTTATATAGATCTATGTATATGGACATACACAGAAAAATACAAATAAATGCAACTTAGTTAAATACAAGGTAGTTAGGGAGGGAGAGAACTAGCAATTAGAAGGGATTAATAAAGGAATCACATATGAGGTGGGGCTTTAACTTCATCTTGAAGAAAGAATTTCATGAGGCATAGATGAGTCCATGTCAATCATAAGGTACGGAGATAGAAGATTGAGTGAGGAACAAAAGAAAAGGACAGTTTTACAGATCATAGGGTTCTAACCCAGCATTAAAAATAACTCAAAAACAGATACACCCAAGGTGAAAAAAATGGATTCTAGGGGTAAGAATGCTCTCCTACATTTCTTTTAATTTAACATTTGGAAAGATTTAAGAGCAGGGAGAGGTAAAAGGAAAGTGTCTTTTTTCCATTAAGAACAGGTACTATTTAGAGGAAAAGAGTAATGTAAAATAAGCAAATTGGTGGAAAGCTAAACAGGGAATAGTTAGGGAAGGCAAGACAAGGATCAGTTATATAATGTTTTTGTAAAGCTTCCTGATTTAGGGATTTCCATTCTGCTATTTGAATAGTAAATATTATTGGTTGGAACATATTTAAAATACTGTTATTATTTACCTCTTAAAGATATATATCAAATTTTTCTCTTATTCAATTCACTTTATTCCTACACACACTTTATTCTTTTCAAATGCTGTTGTTATTGTTATTGTTGTTTTATGTAGCAATGGGAAAAGCTTACTTCAATGAATCTGTGGTCTCTGATGTAAGAAGTGGGAAGTATTGCTTAATTGGGAATCAGACAATCTTGGTTCAAATTCCAGCTCTCCAAGTTGTTAGCTGCATGACTTGGGCAAGTCATCTAACCTCTGGCCTCAGTTTCTTCTTCTGTAAAATAACATAGTTGGATTCACTGGCTTTTAAAGTGCCCTCCAGGTCTAAATCTATGATCCTTCGATGGTCTCTCTATTGGGACAGTCCACAACCTTTCCATGCCTTCTGACTTTTGTCCATGTTTCCCCCATAAATCTTCTGTGGGGCACAAGATTGACCAATGTGCTGGGGACCTTCCAGTAGATGTCTTAATAATGCAAGGATGCCAGTGGATAACTAGTATTGCCTGGTACATTTGTGACTCCTTACAACATGATTGGCTCTCCTTTTGCAATCATGCATTTCTCTGATGATATCTTTTATCCCACTTTCCCAGTGCAATTTTTCATTGATAACCTGTTTACGAATTATCCAGAGCCCAATCACCACCTTTCTTCATTGCTTTTTTTTTTTAAACCCTTGTACTTCGGTGTATTGTCTCATAGGTGGAAGAGTGGTAAGGGTGGGCAATGGGGGGTCAAGTGACTTGCCCAGGGTCACACAGCTGGGAAGTGGCTGAGGCCGGGTTTGAACCTAGGACCTCCTGTCTCTAGGCCTGACTCTCACTCCACTGAGCTACCCAGCTGTCCTTTCTTCATTGCTTTTTGAGTAACCTTCAAGTTTAATTCTTTAGAGATCCTGTTATTTCATGGGATAGCTACCAGAGAGAAAAAGATTCATGAACAGTTACATCTATGATACATTGTTATTGGGAAAATTCAGATGAATTAATTTGACATTTAAGGTCCTCTAAAAGTTGATCTCAACATACCCAGTCTTATTTCCACTATTCTCAACAAATCTTTGCTCCATTGAGTCTGGTCTGGTCATTGTCCCCAGAATCTACCTTGTACATTCCTGTACCAGTGCTTTTGCTATCTCCTACGTGGGGTCTTTTCCAATCTCTCCTATATCCTTTCCTAAAGAATTAGTGCTCTTACATGAAATTACTTGCAATTTGTTTGTATCAATTTTATATTATTGGTGAATAGATCATTTCGCTATATAAAGCAGGAGCTATTTCAGTTTTGGTTTTGTGATCTCAACACTTAGGTGCAGTGCTTGATTCATTTGTTGTTATTCAGTCATTTCAGTTGTGTCCAACTCCTTGTGACCCCATATATGGTTTTCTTGGCATAAAATATTGGAGTGGTTTGCCATTTCCTTTTCTAGATGAGGAAACTGAGGCCAACACGGCCACACAGCTAGAAGTATCTGGGGCCAGATTTCAACTTATGAAGATGAGTCTTCCTGATTCCAGGCCCAGCATTCTATTGCATTACCTAGCTGCTTGATGTAGCCAATTAGTGCCGGGTGAATCAAGTTTTCCTTTTTCAGAATTTCTTCCCTCCTCTTCTCTATCCTTCTAATTGCCTGATTCATGGCCCAGCACAAATCCCACTCTCTCACTGAAGCTTTCCTTTACTATCTCAAATCTCTTGAAACTCACCAGATACTGCCTCTTCTTATTAGCAAAATGTTCCCCTGGAAGTCTTAATATGCCACGGTTCCTTTCCAGCTCTAACTATGATCTTGAGATCAAAAGCTAATTAAAGGCTAGGAATTGGCATGATAATTTTTTTGATATATTTTCATAGCATCTTCTCCCCCCATACCTTCTTTTTCTCTTGGTTTTCATTACAGGGTTCTCTTGGTTCTCTTCCTCCTTATCTTTGAACTCTTTCTCAGGCTCTTTGTGAATCTTCATTTATGCCATGCCCTCTGACTGTGGAAATCCTTCAAGGCTCTGCCATAGGCCTTATTCTCTTTTCTCTGTATTCTATAGTATTTGGTGATCTCCACAACTACAGTTCCCTTTCAATCCAATTACCATCTCTCTGCAGATGCTTCTCAGCTCTTATTCTTCAGCTCTAACCTCCATTCTGATCTGCACACTTGAATCATCTACTGCCTATTAGGCATCTCAAACTGGATACTCCACAGGCATCTCAAACTCAAAAGATACAAAACAGAACTCATTATCTTTCCCTTTAAACCTTCTCTAATAAACCTTGTATTACTGACATCCTTCCAGTCACCCAGGTTTATAACCTTGGTGTCAACATAGGCTCCAACTCTTATTCCTTCCACAAATCCAGTCAGTTGCCATATCTTGTCATTTCTACCCTCATCACATCTTCCATATCCAAATCCTCTTCTCTCCATTTACACAGTCATCACCCTGGTTCAGACCTTAATTACCTCTAGCTATAGCCTAATTTATCTCTCCACTCCAATCCATATTCCACACAGCTGCCAAAATGAATTTTCTAAAGCATAACTCCTACCATATTATCCCCTACTCAATAAACTCCAGTGGCTCCCTTTGTCTTAAAAATCTGGCCCTTTCCTACCTTTCCAGTTTTTTTTATATTCTACTTGCTTCCAGCTACTCTGCAGTCCTACTACTGATCCACTTATTCCTTACACAAGACTACATCTTCTTCTCTCCAGCTTTGCACTGGCTATCCACCATGCAGGACGTTCTTACTTCTCCACCTCTGACTCCTAAAATTCCTGACTACTTTTAAGACTCACCTCAAATGTCACCTTTTTAAGGATGCTTATCTTATTCTCCTCCTTCCTGGAACCTTCCTCTCTAAAGAAATCTTCTCTCAACGCTATCATTCTATTTTAAATATACTTGTTTATTTACATATAATCTCCTCCATTAGATATAAGCAATTTGAAATCGCCTTTATTTTTCTTTGTATTCCTAGTGCTTAGTGCATTTTTTGTATATGGTAAGCATCTAATGAGTGATTTTTGACTAGTAACCACTGGATAGTATTTGCTTTAGAAGAATATTTTATTCATCTTTCTCATCTATTTCAGAGCTCTTTTAAAATTTGAATATTCATAAAGGAAAACAAAAACAAAGCAGCTACTCTATGAAAGATCAAATGATAGTATTAAAGTCCTTGAGATCATACCTTAATTCAGAGAGGCATTAGGTTAAAAATTCCTTGAAAGCAGGGCCTATCTTTTGCCTCTTTTTGTATCAGCAGCACTTAGCACCATGTCTAGCATGTAGTAGCTACTTAATAAATGTTAATTGATAGATTGATATATTTGATGATGGAACAAGAGAATAAAATTGTCAGAGATAACATAATGTATTTTGTGAACCTGTTGAAGGCTCATTACCCCCTTTTGATGTAACACATAGGAAAACCTTGAACTAATCCAATGGACAAACCCAGCAGATCAGAAATTTTCACTAAACAGATGCTAGCAAGACTAGCCTATAGGAATACGATATAGTGTATAAAAGAATAAATACTTAAATAAATAAATGGTGGACATGCAGGAAATAAGAGAAAATAGCCTTTTAGAGTTATACTTAACTTTTGCTTTCTGAATTGTTTTTGCTTTCTTTGTTTCCTGCCCTTTAGAATCATAAATATCAGGAGGAAATGAGGACGTACAGTGAAGTAAATATACAATATGTGTTCAAAGAGGAGAGACACATCATTTCTTTCCCACACCTTACCCAAAAGTCAAGGTTCCTGCCCAGCAAATATTCCTAAAACGCTATTTTTATTTTCTCATTTCTCTGTTCATGAACTGATATTGAATAACTTTTAACTGCCATTTCAAGTCTAAACTCTGCATAGGTCCTAAGGTCTTCTATAATCTGGCCCTAATACTATCTAAAATTATTTTCCACTACTGCTGAACTCAAACCCTGTACTCTAGTCTCTGTCTTTGATTGGACAAAGTAGCCTTTACTCATGCCACTGTAGAATTCATTCATTCAGAAAACTTATACTAAGTGAAAAAACCCATACAGTATGTGAATAAATAAAAATTAAGATTTATTAGACTCTGTGTGTCAAGCATTGTGTTAAGTGATGACATTACAGTCAGAAGAGAGCTCTGAGAGAAACTGTTCTCAAGGTGATCATAATCTACTTGAGGCAGAAAAGTAGAAGTCTTTAGCTGTGGGATAGATATTAAGATCTAGAAATCCTAAGGATGCAAAATTGGGTTATATGGCAATGCCCAAGACTCCTTAGGACAAATTAGCAGGTCAGATGGAAGTTCTTGGGGATCTTAAAGGCAGAATGTCAGGGGAAAGGGTAACATATGGAAGACCTTATGATTTTAAGATAGAGCAGATGGTAAGACTTGGTGGTTCTCTCTTTCACCAGAAGGTTTGTAGTTGTCACCTACCAACTCACCCAAATGGTACAACCATGTCTCTATTCCTCCCCAGCCACATTGAATAAGATCTGGGTAGACTGTAATTAGAGGAGGAGGGAAGAGATCAAGATAAAGAGGAAAGGAGACCCTGCTAATGACTTTTATAGTTCATCCACTCTCTATGTCTATATTGTAGAAGCAAATGAAGGAACATTTGGGACCAGTTTGAGAGTAATGACTGATCCAGGTTGGTTCCTTAAAATATCCTAGGGAGAATAGTGTAAGATAGGTCCTAAAAAATAAGTTAGAGTTATTTTTTGCTAGATTTTGTTAGGCTGTTAAGCTTTGAGTGTCAAGTTAGCCATTTAGGAAATAGCTAGCCATTAATGGAATGCCTTCCTTCTTCTTCACTTACAGGAAGGCTCATTATGTTCTTTTTTGGTTATCTTTCAATATATGTTGATTTACAGAAAAGAAAAATAGTGAAAGATTAGGAGACCCATAGGATCAGAAATTTTTACAAGACAAATATTGCATTTCATCATAAGCAGTCAAATCTCTCCCTAATTAATTCAGCCTACACTGCTCTTCCCCTTCTCTGAACTTTGCTAGCACTTACTGCTTATACCATACAGTTTAGCACTTAATTCTATGTGTAATCATATAATCGAGTAGATCATGAACTTTAGCAGGAAGAAACTATTTACCTTTTTTTGAATCCTCGCTGCTTAGCATAGTGCCTAGTTCAGAAGACACTTAATAAATGTTTATTGACATATTTGTATAGTTGGGATGATTTGAAATGTGCAAGTGGGCAGAAGGACCTCATGATTAGATATCTTCAGTATTTTTTTCAGTAAATTATAAAATGAGGTCATAAACTAGGAGGGACTAGGAAAGGATGATATTTGTGACTTAGGGAGGTAAGGTTTTGTTGGAGAGGGTAATGGTGAGTCAATCAAAGAAGGATAAAAGGATTACTACGCAACAGGAAGGACCCAGTTGAGTTTTATTGATAAGCACATTTTATTTGTTCTAAGTGTAATTTTTCACCTATAATGGATCAATAATATAACTTTCTTCTAAAGAACTCAAATCAGTTCATCAGTTGATCATTTAACAAATATTTTCATTAAGTGCTTACCATGTGCCATAGATCATTCTAGGTCCTGGGAATGCAAATACAAATACTCAATGATTCATATCCACTAGATCCTTTGGAAATAAACTGAGTAGCTCTTATTATTCAACTTCTCTTCCCTTCTCCCCAGCAATTTATTTAGTACCTTTCCTCCAGAGATTTCAAAACTTGGTACAAGGTTGAAAAACTCAGTTATATACAATTTACCCAGTAGCAGACTCAGGGTAAGTATCCAGACCTCTTAAATCCTAGTTCAGGGGTCAATCTATTCAATGCTGCTCCCTCCTTTTCTTTTAATAATAATGCTTTCCCTCTTTCATCTATTATACAGCCAGGAAGATCCTGCCACAAGAACCCACATGCTTGTACCCTCCCACTGTAATGCTCTCCACCTGGTTTTCATATTCAAAGCCATCTGTTACTTGTTCAGAATTCAACAGCACACCTGTTGGAAAAAATAGATGACCAGGAACACCCACAATTTAGAATCTCAATCCTGATTCATCAAATTTGTGGTCTTCATTTTTAGATCATTAGACTGAAAGAGTCCTGACATGCCCTAGATCATTTCACTTTTAGCCAAACCCAAAGGGTGAATTGCCTCAAGCCTCTGGACCATTCTCTGTTTTCTGAGCCTGATTAAAATTGTGAAAGGCCCTAGTAAATGAGTTCTAAGAGTTACTCTGGCAGCATCTTTCAACAGATACTTAGAATGTCAGGAGGACTGAATCTAATACTGCAGGAGAAAATTACTGACCCCTTTCCTTCCCTCAACCACTTCCACAAACAGATACTCCTTAGGTATTAGTGTCTTAGAGTTATAAGCTTTGGCAGAGATATGTGCTAGATGGATGATTCTGAGTGGTAGGAACACCTGATGACAAGAAACTCTACATTCAGCCTCTTATATTCTCACTAATTTCCAATATGAACCAAAAAAGACTCTCTTTGTAGGGATTTATAACAATTTGGATGGGAAATATTTTTTAGTTTCAGATAGTGTTCCAATAAATAGTCTTAGTGCTATTTAAGAATTTAATAACTTGATATAAGTGGTGAAGCAGATAGGCCTGGAGTTAGGAAAACCTGAGTTCAAATCTGACCTCAGACACTTACTAACTGTATGACCTTGGGAAAGTCACTTCATCCTGTTTGCCTCAGTCTCCTCATCTGTAAAATGAGCTGGAGAAGGAAATGGCAAACCACTCCAGTTTCTCTGCCATGAAAATGTTGAATTTGGTCATGAAGAGTTGAACACTATAGAAAATGACCAAACAATGACAATAGCATAGAGGTATATGGATACTGCTGATCTAATGATACCCCTGATGTTTCATAGTCCATCTACTTAAGCTAGAATCCTATGCTATTAAGATAAGAAATTCTATAAAGTCTACAGTCTAACAAATCTCTTTACTCCAAAGCCAAAGCCATACATTGAGAGAGGAAGGGGTCAGTGTTGCTGCCATGCTAAGACAAAATTCAAAAGATCCCAGGGAACTGACAGTCTCTGTTCCTCATTGATGCCTCCATTCCCAGGACCACCATTTTAGGAAGGTTTCTAGTCATCCTTCACATCACTCTCTCTGGACTCCTCCTTTGGGCAGATGCTGTCTTCCCCTATTAAAATGTCAGTTCCTTTAAGTTATATACTCATTATTATCTCCCATTTTTCCTTGATATATTTTATTTTTACATGTTTGTTTGCATGATGTATCCTCCATTAGACTATGAGCTCTATGAGATCAGGTTTTTCCCTGAACACCTAGCACACTGCCTGACACATAGTAAGGGCTTAAATACTGCTTTGTTTAGCTCTCTGTTGGAACAATTTAAAAGTACAGCAGAATTATCAGGTATTGGAACTGCGATGGGGTTTGCCTTCAGTCTCCCTCACTATTGATTGAAGGATCTTTTAGAAAGAGGAATGGGGGTAAGGGGGTCTAGTTGAGTGGCTCAGTGGATTGAGAGTCAGGCTTGGAGACAGGAGATCCTAGGTTCAAATCTGGTCTCAGACACTTCCTAGCTGCCTTGGAACCAAAACACAGTATTGATTTAGAATCCATATTAGTGGGGAAGGTAAGGAAAGAAAGAAAGAAAGAAAGAAAGAAAGAAAGAAAGAAAGAAAGAAAGAAAGAAAGAAAGAAAGAAAGAAAGAAAGAAAGAAGGAAAGAAGGAAAGAAGGAAAGAAGGAAAGAAGGAAGGAAGGAAGGAAGGAAGGAAGGAAGGAAGGAAGGNAAGAAGGAAAGAAGGAAAGAAGGAAAGAAGGAAAGAAGGAAAGAAAAAAAGAAAGAAGGAAGGAAGGAAGGAAGGAAGAAAGGAAGAAAGAGGAACCAGCAAAATACAGTTGGATAAAAAAGTGGTTAGAAGTTGTCTCTGAAAGATAGAAAGAAAAATCGAATAATTTTCCCAAAAGGCAAAGGATAATTTCCTACATAATAAAGAATTAAAAACCTTGGCTCTGTGCGTGCGAGTGTGCGTGTGTGCGTGCTTGCGTGCGTGCGTGTGTGTGCGTGTGTGTGTGTGTGTGTGTGTGTGTGTGTGTGTGTGTATTTTTTAACTCCTCACCCCCACTCCCCAACCCCCTTCCTGTACCACAAAAGAAAGCAGTGAGTTGAGCTCCTTTCCCCTGGAGAGGAGACTATCTCGCGGAAAGGGATTGTGCTTCAAGAAACGCATAAAAAGTGAGTAATAAAAAACAAATGAAATCCCCCAAATGAATGCCACCCTCAGTCATCTCTGACTGGCAAGACCTTTCTATGGGTAAGTCATGTAGCATTCCGGGATGTTCTTCACATGGCTACTAAGCCAATTGCATTGTGATAAGGGCAGCTAGTGAATGAGGTCAGCCTAATTAGCCAGGCTAATGTCTGGTTTCCTGTGGAGGGCTTTTGTAAAGTAATTGCCTGCCTTAGGGTCAAAATGCAGTAATTACAGGTCTTTTACCAAATGAGATAAACAGTCTTTGAATTCTTCCCCAAAGTAAGTCTATCTCAGGGAGGCACTTTTCATTGTACCCCTTACAAAATACCCTTTTGACAAGTGATATCAATACCATGTCCTTATTTATTTATTCTGGTCTGGGGACATAAACACAAGCATCTCTGCTTACCCGCTACAAGCTAATAGACAATCAGATTATGGCAAACTATAGGCATGGATTGTTCTATATATGGAGCGTCTGTTCTCATTCTCAAATTGAGAATAAAAACAATTGCTTGGGTAGAAATTTTAGTAGGATTTTAAAGCAGTAGAAAAGATAAAACCAAGTGAAAAACATATGAAATCTCCTTCTTAACAAGTTCTCCCTTTTCCACAGTCTCTGTATCTCCCAAATCTGTGCCTTTTTTGCTCCCAATCTGTCCAAGTCTGGAATACTTTTCCATCCTCTCTTCCGCCTCCTGGTTTCCTGGGTCTCCTTCAAAGCTCAGCAAATACCCAGCAGTAGGAGGTCTTTCCCCTAAGTTCCCCTCCACTGCTAGTGGTGCCCCTCTGAAATTATTTTCCATTTACACTGTATGGATCTTGTATGAACCTAGTTATTTGTATGTTGTCTCCCTCATTAGACTGGGAGCTTCAGGGGCTGTAAAATTACCTTTCTTTCTTTTCCCAGCACTCAGCACACTGCTTGGCACACAGTAAAGTACATAGTAAATGCTTGTTGACTAACTTGTTTCTTTTCTTTTTCTTTTCTTTTTTTTTGCTTCACTTTTTTCTTTTTTCTTTCTCCTTGCTTCCAAACATAATACAATATATATTGTCCTGACCTTATCATTCCCCTTTCCTTCTTTTTATTCATTTGCAAAAATGAATAATATGGAAATATGTCTTGAGAGATAATAAATGTACAATGCAGATTGAATTGCTTGTCAACTCCTGGAAGGGAGAGGAAAGAAGAGGAGGAGACAACATCAATCATATAACTTTGGAAAACTCATGTGGAAATTAGTTAAAATAAAATAAAGATAAAACAAAAATAAATAAAAATAAATAAAATACACAAAATTAAAATATGCTTGGGTTTTTTGTTTTTGTTTTTTGAGGGACAGGAACATATTGTCCCCAGGAACAAGCTGTGAACAAGGGTAGGAGGAGATCCTTGTCTCATAAAGGGGCACTTCCAGACCCCTATCAGGGCACTGTGACAGGCACAGGTGCCAAGGGATACCTTTATCACCTACTACCAATTCCAGGAAACATCTGGTTCTAGGTCACAGATCCAAGGTGAAGTGAAATAGCAACTTGCAAGAGTGGTTGCTTTCTGAACCAGCTAATAGCAGCAGGTGTATGACTCAAACACCAAGCTCAGAGCCGAGTCTCTTTTCCAACACTAGCACAGCCCTCAAGGAATAACCAGGGCAGAAATCTCAGACCAAAGGGAAGCCTACACTTGTGTCACTCTCAACCAACAGGACTTTCAAGCTAACTCATAGGAATTGAGTCTAGAAGCAGTCTACTTTTCCCAGATCCAAACTAAACAAGACTGTAGAGCTCAGACTAGAGGGTTGGTGAGCAGATTTCGCCCTGGTTCAGATCTCTCTGGGAGCCCTGAAACTTTGCAGGTGTCCAGCCTGTTTCTGAGGTCCTAGAATACCATAATACTCAATGCCCCAATAAAACAGCACTAGGACTAACCCACACCTTTCCTCCAGAAGTGCAAATCTAGGAATCGCTGGGCTAATTGAATGATCAAAGAGTACAGACATCATATGTCAAGAAATCTCATGAGCAAACTGGTCAGATATATTAGAAGCAAAGAGCACCAGTCACATCCTGAAAGAAGCCCCCAAATGTAACATTCTCAGGAGCAAAATAGCCAAAATCCAGAGTTTCCAGGTCAATGAAAAATTACTATAAGTAGGCAGAAATAAAAGATTCAAATATCAAGGAGCCATAGTGAGTATTACTACAGGATTTAGTAGTCACCACTATTAAGTGGGCAACATGGAATATGATATTCCAAAAGAAAAAATATGTGGGTTTACAGCTAATAATAAGTTACCCATCAAAACCAAATGTAATACTACAGTGGAACACATGGACTTCTAAGCATTCCTGATGAAAAGACCAGAATTGTGGAGAAACTTTGAAGTTCAGAAAGATAAACACATATAGTTAAGCATGAATGAAAAAATGATAAGGGACTAAATAAGGATAAAATGCTTAATTCAGATATGGGGAGATAATACATGTGTCTCCTCTGAATCTTATCATCCTCATTTTTCTAAAAACAAGCTCCTGGACTCCAACTTAAACTCAAATCTCATTTTATATGGAGGGAAATAAAGATCCAAACTTGGGAAGTGACCTGTCCATAGATAAGAAATAGTAGAAATAGAGTATAAGACGGTCGGATTCTAAATCCAATGCTATGGGGAGCTCTAATCACTATGAATTTTTTCCTGACAACAAAGCCTGAATCTGTCACTGATGTTTTCATCTAATGCTTCTGACTCCTTGCACAGAGAGAGATTAGGAACTCATCTGAAATTTATGGATCCTAGACAGTTGCTGCTACATCATACTACTTTTTCATTTTATCTATATCTATTTTCCTATTTTAATCAATCAATAAACATATATATCTATATATGTCCATACACACATATATATATATACATGTGTGAACATATATGTGTTTGTTCTCATGTGGATGAACATTTCCTAACTATATGCCCTTAGTCAAGTCACTTCCTCTTTTTGACACTCAGCATCAGTCATTTTGCTGTCTCAGTGAAGCCAGTTAATGATAACTACAAGTTCTATCATTATTTGACTGGGCATTCTGCAGGTATAATATTATTAGTTATTCTTTTTCAGTATGGAATTGGGAATGGTATTTCATGAGGTTGTTAGAAGAAGGGCAAACTTTATAGAAGGAGAAAAAAATGTTGCTTTTTCTAAAACATCTGAAAAAATGCATCTTGGAGCAGAAGCTATGAGTTTATAATCCCCTTACTTGTAACTTGACTTATAGCCTGAGATTCTATCTCTCATCCCTCACTCTGCAATGTGTACCAGATTTCCTGATCCCTCATCTACCTTCTCTCCCTTCAGATTTCAGAAGCAAATCCACCTCATTGTGAACAGTAACAAATGGAGGAAGGACCAAAACAAAAGAGTGCTTTCAGATAGGAGGTGCATCCTCCAAGAGCTTAGTTCTAAAAGACCTCTGAAATATGCTGTTTATAAAGGGATGAAGGCTTGTTCAGATGATTAGTATTATGTAACCAAGAACTTCCAACTCTTTTCAAGTGGGTTCATCAGAATTCACTGGAACCCATAGTAACAGATATAGATCTCCTCTCTTAACTGTACAGGGCACTAAAATGACCTTTTTTACAAAGTGGGAGGGATTCAGTTTATTTCTACAGTTGAAATTCAGCCTCAGTAATCTTGTCAATGTTAACCCTTTTGCCAAAAATAAATGAGACAGGTCTCTTCCTCCTCTTTCTAGTGTCATTTAGCTAGTAAGAAGCTAGTTTCCTAGCATCTAAGTGGTACAATGGATACAGTGTAGTGCCTGAAATCAGAAAGACTCAGTTCCTGAGTTCAAATCTAGCCTTGGACACTTTTTAGCTGTGTGACTCTGGGCAAGTCATTTAACTCTTTTTGTCTCAGTTTCCTCAACTGAAAAACGAGCTGGAGAAGGAAATGGCAAATCACTAGTATCTTTGCCAAGATCACAACAACAACCTGCTGGGGAATAAAAAGTCCATCAGTTCTGAAAAGAAAAATACTAGTTTCTAAAGAACCAAAAGAGAATTTTAATTCATTTCACTTATCCCTTTCTAAGTCTTCATGATATGCACTTGAGGACCCAGTAGTGGTACAGCAGTGGTGCAGTGGGGAGAGCAGCAGACTTACAGTGAGGATGATTCACTTCCCGAGTTCAAATCTGGCCTCAGACACTTACTGGCTGTGTAATCTTGGGTAAATCACTTTAATCTTGTTTCTTCAGTTTCTTCATCTATGAAATGAGCTGGAGAAGAAAAAGACAAACACTTCATTATCATTGCCATGGAATCCCCAAAAGGGGTCATCAATAGTTGGACATAACTAAAAAATGACTGAATGTATTTTAAATCATTAACATCATGTGGATTATCAGCTACTTGGGGTCTAAGATAGGGCAGGAATAACTCCTGTAGCACAGATTCAACTCTGAATAATATCTTTGTGAATTTGACAGTGTGAATCTAATTAGCTGAATAATTATACCTAAAGAGAGTAATTCTAAAAGCCTGGTACTCCTATAACCATTATGAAGGCATACATTCTTCCATAATACTTGACAGAAAAAGTAAAATATTTCAGTACCTATACGTTATAGTCTATATAGCAGCTATAATTACAGCAAGAACTATAAAAGAAAAAGAGGAACTAACAAAAATAAACCTAGAAGTAGAGGGAAAATACCACCAAAAACACAAAATACAAATGCCTTGAGAAAGCTACTGAAGATTTGTGAATAAATGAAAAAGCATTTATGTGTTTGCAACATGCTAATAACTCTTCTAAACTAGGAATACAAAAACCAAAAGTAGGCCAGTCTGGGCACTAAAAAAAATATTATATTCTTATATAAAACCCATGGAAAGTAATACAGATAGGGATTTTGTGGACAGGGAAGGGTATTTTGGTTTGGAAAATAACAGAGATGTTGATGAAAGCCATAGGGAAAGAGCATACTCTTTCTAGTAACAATGGCAAATTTGATATGATTATCATTCCAAAATTGAAAAAGATGGAGGAAGGAAGCTCAGAAGGTACTCACATGGTGGCAGGTTCATTGGTGACTGGTGAGAAGATGATCACAGAGTAAAATAAAGTATGGTCAGAGCCAGACTGATCAAGCATGATGTATAAGGCACTCACTGAATCAGAACAGTGTGGACCTTGGGTAGTTCTGGAGTTGAATGGGTTAAGTAATCCAGGGCCTGGTTTCTAGTCTTCTAGCAAAGTAACTTCTTTAGGTGAAGTGTGGCTGAAGTTGGCCCAATTAGGACAGTAGAGACTCCAGGAAGAGACTTCTCCAGGAATTCCAGAAAGAGAATATAGAAAGACATTGGAAGATTCTTCCAATGTCTATCTAGCTGGTATATGCAACTGGAAATGTGAAAGTCACATTTTTGCTAAGTTAAAGGCAAGTATTTTGGCAATTCTGGATTTCCTTATTCTGCAATTGAAAGCAAAAGTCAAGAAGCCAAACCAATGCAAAGGACAAAATAATTCAACATCCATTAAAACTTTACTAGAAAGGTTTATGAAGTAAAGATATCAAAAATTATAGACAATTTTTCATTCAGGAATATGTAGAAAATTTCTGGTCTAAATCAATGTTCTCCAATTTGGGAGAACCATTCCCCTGGAGATGTGGCATGATCTTATTGCTAAGATCAACCAATTAAAAGGTGAGAAAATGAATAGCGTCCTGCCCTAACTGTAATAGATAATAGTGAATCTTGCCTCCAACACAACCTTATCTACCCTTCAACTATTATTACCCAACATGCCTCCACTCCATTCCATTCCTTATTCCAATTTTCTCCCTTCTCTACAACATGTCTGTACCTCAAGGCAGGAATAATGTTACTATGAGTGATAAATCCACACTAAGCTGGATTCTTGAAGAGATTTCCTGAGATCAGAAGGATAAGCGGAATGCATATTGATTAAGCACCTACTATGTGCCAAGTGCCATGCTATGCACTTTATAAATATTAATTCATCTGATCAAGGAAGAAGGAACTTCTTTGTGGACTGCTTTTTTTCCTCTTGTAGTTTGCCATTTGTATTGCCTTCAGAACTGCTTTTATTTGGGAGTTTATTTTTATTTTTAAATTTATATATCTTAACCCTCAGTCTTTGAGTGGTTCATTGTACTAGATGCTGAATCATCCAATAAACTATAATGTAACTGGGCACAACTATCAAGAATTGAACTGTTGTCTCCAATTTTTGAACATGACTTTAATCCATAAAAAACTTAGGAATAATTTTAAATTAATGTCATCATGTCAGATACTCAATATTTGGGTTACATGAAATGAAAAGCTTTCAAATTGTGGGAACAAACAAAAGAAATAAAATTCAGTTTTCTTGTCTACTACTGTAGTTATACAGGAGATACTTTCAGTGAGCCTGCAGAGGACAAACAGATATAAATGAATATGGTTATAGACAAATATGAAAATATGGAAACATATTTGTGTATACATGCATATAAGTCATACATTGATTCTGTGGACTGGATGTTCAACTGTATCAAATAGTCTAGAAAACAGGCAATTTTCAATTACTTGGTTTTTTGCTTTGTGTACAGAAAGGTTGAATTATTTTGAATCTAGTGAGGCATCATAATGCAGAATAATCTGCTCTTCCCAGCCTATTAGTGGGTAGAACTAGCAGTCATGAAGCTATATTCTGCAGTCAGAGGAGCTTTTCTATCCTTTGGCTATTACATATTGTTTTTTGGTTTTTTTTTAAATTAATTTTTTAATCAACTAAAATCCATCTTCTTTCCTTCCCATCCCAGACTCCAACTGAAAAAGAAAGAAAAATAAAGCTCTTGTTAACAAATATATGTAGTCATGAAAAACCAATTCTTACACTGGCCATGTCCAAAAAAATATATTTGTGGGGGGGACACATTTTAGCAACTGCTTTATGTTTGAACCCACTCTCCCCGGGGATTGAGTAGAAAATGGTTGAAAGGAGTATGTGATCTGTTTGGGGGTCATGTTCATTACTTTAGTTCTTCTTATTTTTTTTTAGTAAATATTCTTGTGTAAAAGCTAGTTGATATTAATTGGTTATCATTGATATATCAACCACTTAACTGGTATCAAAGACACTGAAAAAATGTTAACTAGATCTGAGTAAATATTGGGTGAAACATATTGGAATGGAAACAAGTTGACAGCATTAGAAGAAGCCATTTATCCCTCAGGTTTATCACAGAGGAGAGATGGATCCAGCTACTCTCTGGGGATTTTCTAGAAGGAGGGGAATTGAAATAATGGCTCTCCTATATTCTCTAAAAAGAGGGAACACAGGGAGATGGCTCTTTCTCCCTGCCTTCTTAGCAGCTGATTTGGCTTTCAAAAACTGCAGTTCCAAGTCACTGACAACACAAGACTCCAAAACCCAAAGTGTGCAATCATATGTCTGAATAGCGGCCAAGGAGCCATTAGTTTTACTAGATGGGCTTTCTGCCCTCTATATGCTCAGTTCTTGATAAGAGTCTCAACCAAGAATTAAGGGGAGAGAAAGAAGAAATCTGATCCTGTCTTTGTGTGTAAAAGTGTGTGCTCCTGGAGGTAATACTAGCTCCTTACATGAGTCCATGCAATCACTCCTGAAATATGTGATTAGGAACTCAGAAGTTATGTCTTTCTCCAGCATTACTGTGGTAGTTTTCTCCCTATATTCCTCTTTCTCTGTCTCTGTCTCTCTGTGTCTCTTTCTGTGTCTCTCCATTTCTCTCTCCATCAGTCTCTCTCTCATAAATAGCATCTTGCATTCTCTGGATCTTTCAATTGTCTGCTGTGAAGATGTGCTATGTGTTAGAATATCATTTGCAAAAGCCTGTCTCTTGGTTTCTCAAGTTTACAACACCAATGTCCTATATACAAATGCAAATTATTCTCCTGAGGATTTTGTAGGATTAAAAATGTAGGCACATTTTTAAGGTGCTAGTAATTATGATCTTTTCAATAATCTTTTCTCAGTGGTAGCAATATCTGGGACATTTTTCTTGTGTGGATTGGGATCTAGATCTATTCTTTCAACATCTACTTATACTATCAGTAGGTAAATGAGATTTCCTGAGACTAAGGTTGCGAAAGAGATCCAGTTCCTTTAGTTGAGATGATAGGATCCAGCCAGATGTGGTATGGCTACAAGTAGAAAAGTTACATCACTGACGGAATGGGAAATCATACTGGGCAGATGAGATGGAAAAGTTGATTTCTTTGTTAGTTTATTTAATCTTCCAAGATAGTGAATATTCTTTCTGTCCATTCCTTTTTCATGATCGATGGGTATAAATGTTATCTGGGTTCCCCCCATTGCATCCTATTGGGGAGTGTAATGTAGAGAAAAGTCTAGGCAATGGTCAACTCCCCAATTTAAGAAGTTTTTCTTTCATTTTTTACTTTGTGTAATTAACTAAGTGGTCATAATACATTAGTTGCCTGTGACTAGTAAATGGGTAAGATGTAGGGAAAGAGAAAGAAGTGAAAGAAAAATCAGGATTTAGGACAGATACAGAGACATTGATGTTTGATTATGAAAAAATTCTTAGCAATATTAGCAATATTACATATCATTCTCTAGTTTAAATTCTTAATTTGGCCATCAAAAGTCTTTTTCTTCCTTGCCCAGTAGCTCAGAGTCACAAAGCATGACAACTTGGGAGAGAGACTGACAAAAAGACTACTGGCTTGAACAACTCAGATGTTAGTCTCCTTCACTAGATGATTAAAACAATGACATTGCCTTTCCATGAGATTAAAGAAGGCAGCACACAAGTTGATTTAGTTCTGCAACAACCTAAAAGTCCACGATACAGTCCATAGGTGTTCTACTCATAAAATAGTCATTGGGAGTGCCTCAAAGCAGAGCATGTGATAGTTGTGCCTACCTTCTATGCAGAGGGAGTAGCACAGTAGATAGAGTGCTGACCCTGGAGTCAGGAAGATCTGAGTTCAAATGCAGCTTCATACTACTAAAGTTACTTAACACTGTTTGCTTCACTTTCTTCATTGTAAAATAAGTTGAAGGAAGAAATGGCAAACCACTCCAGTATCTTTGCCAAGTAAGCCTTAAACAGGGTCACAAAGAGTTGGACATAACTGAAATGATTGAAAACAACAACAAATCCATGCAGAGTGAGGTACTTGGTAACTATGCTTAGTAATAACTGAATAGTGTGCTTTGATTGACCTGTTTTGAAATTTTTTTGATCTAGAGCAGCAGCTGATTTCCATCTCCATGTGTACCAAAGAGCTCTAAAAATTCGGTCAGTAGTGAAGAATTTATAGCTGAGACAGATAATCTAAACACAAAGAATATCATAATTTCCCTATCCTCCCCTCTGCCCCAATTTAACATAGACCAGACCAACTGACCATTTTCTTTGGGTGACAACTTTTGTGTACACTTCCTTTCCTGATGTCCTCCACGCCTCTACCTCTTTACACACACACACACACACACACACACACACACACACTCTCTCTCTCTCTCTCTCTCTCTCTCTCTCTCTCTCTCAAACCACTTTCTATTCAAGCATTAATCACAAAGAGAATGAATTCAGTTAGGAGACTCCTGAAAGTAAGGCAACATAAATATACTATTTGTAGTGACATGGGGAAGAAGTCTTAGCAAGGATGCCCTGAAAAATAGGTCCATAGAAAGGCTGAATTCTCTTTAGGTTGTTAGCCAAATGATGTGTTGACAGACTTCAATGATAAGAGTGGAGATTTGAGGGAGGTCCTTCAATTATGGGAAATCTAGGGCTGCTTTCTGGGTGGGCCAGTTCTCTACAGCATCCAGCTTTCCTGTGTACTCTGGAGATAAAAAGAAAACTGTGTACTGGAGGAAACTGGGCTGTTCAGGACTTCCACCAAAGCATTGCACCACACATGGCTTAAGTACACAGGCGCTATTAGCAATTAGTGGGAAGGACCTCCCTGAGAGCTGCAGTGACATAGGGTTTACCTCTCTGTATATATTCTGAAAAAAAATCGAGGTTTCCTTTGAAGAGTTGTCTCTGCCTCTTGATAGGTTGCAAATGCACTCCTGTTTTCAGTACACTGTAAGATCAAATACTTTTAATTCACAGAGACCTGCTTAGAAAAACAGGGAAACACACACTGTCCCTAACCCCAGACATACACATGCACTTAGACACACAAACAGAAACATTATTAGAATTCACCAGCAGGCCATGCTCTGAAATTAATTTTAGCAAAGTGTAGGGTCATTAAATACAAAACTGGTTTGTTTACAGATATATACTGCCTATCACAGATAGGGCACAAGAAGTCATATTTTGCTTAGCAATTTTGTATTAAGGTTTATTTTGAGACAAAACATAGCATTCTCACAGTGTATGGGCAAAGTCAAAATTAAATCAGATGGATAACTTATTGGTCATCCTAAGAAAAAGTATGGGAAAGACATTGTGGAATGTAACACCTCAATTTTGCCTTCTTTTGAATTAGGGGTATGGATTTGGAGATAAAGGAACATCTTAAAGGGGTACAAGAGTTTGACTTTTGTCTTTGTATGGCTGGGGAAGAAAGGAAAGAAGGGAGGAAGGGAGAGGAAGAAAGGAAGAAAAAGGAAGGAAAGAAGAAAGCAAAGAAGAAGGGGAAATGGAAGAAAAGAAAGGAAAGAATAAAGCAAAGAAAAAAGGAAAAAGGAAAAAGAAAGCTATATACCTCAAATACTATAGTGCCAAAATACCCAAGTTTACAGTAAGGCACTATGTCTCCAGAAGACTCCAATCAAAATGAAGATACTTATCTAGAAAAGGTAATGCTTTAGATAACATAAAATTCATCATCATCTTATTTAGTTTAATTTAATTTAATTTTAGTCATTTATTTATTCATTAATTTTAAAAAAATCTTACCTTCCATCTTGGAGTCAATACTCATCATCATTTTAGCAAGGACTGATTCATCATATTGGCTAGGCATCACCTTGGGAAGCTAAGATCTAGGACCTTGATGCTAATCCATCATCATGAAGAACCCTGGGGATAGGAAGATGGAGAAGTCCTCCGAACCCTGTTCTCATTATCCCTGCATCGTATTATGACTTTTACATTCACAAGAGCTCATATTGAGCAAGATATGTCTTCATTAGGTAGTGCAACATATTAGTTTGGAAAGAAAATCCCCAGACACTATAGCAAGGATATCTTTTCATTGATTCTTATTTGTTTCAACCAGACTTGGTTGTAATTGAAGGGCAAATATAAAACCCTAAGTACGTTAAGGACTTTTCCCATCATCAGTCTGTTTAAACACAAAACAACACTGACTTCCCTTTTAATGCACTTCATCTCTGACCTGTACATAATGCAAAATGTTTAGTTATACCTATTCAGTCATGATTAACACATAGGCAGTGTTATTTTATGTTGGAGAAATAGCAGAGGGTAGTGGATAGAAGGCTGACCCTAGAGTGAGGAAGACCTATATTCAGGTCCCAACTGATACATAGAGGCTGACTCTATGTAAGCATAGTGACCCTGGGCAAGTCATTTAAACTCATCATGCTCCAGACAATTTAAATTTCAGACTAGTTGTAGATCTGCAGTCCTGGAGGAAGAGACAACACTATTAGTTCCCCATAGTAGTGAAATCACAGGTCTAAGTAATGTTATGCTCTTTTCATTCATTCGCTGTCAGCAAGTTCTCTAAATGTTTATTTCCTCTAAGTATTGTCCATCCTGGAAGTTCCTAGGAGGCAGGAATTATATGTGACTCTAATTGTTCCTAAAGGAAAGGCATTCAATGCACATGGGGCTAGCACAAAACATACTATGTCCTTCTTGTTCTTCTCATCCCCACCTCCCAACACAGCTAGTTATTTCAAGATAGATGAAATTTGGTTAAAATGAATATGGAGTCCCTGAGTTCATAACTGGCCTCAGATGCTTCCTAGCTGTGTGGCCCTAGGTAAGTCACTTAACTCCATTTCCTAACCCTTACCTTTCTGTCTTAGAGTTGTTACTATGACATAAAGTAAAGGTTTAAAACAAATAAATATGGAGGGCAGCCTTAGAGAAATCAGGGAAAAATCAGCCTTAGGGAAAAAGAAATCACAAAAATCATGCATTTGTAAACAATACAATAATGTACTTGTGTCCTTTAGTAGAAGATATTATAGACTATGTCTTATTCCCCTTTATATCTGCCCAGATTCCTGGAACAGTGCCATTTCATGAGTAATTATATTTGTTGAATATGGAGAAATGGTTCAAAGAGGTAAGGGATAATCTTAAGTCCTTAGCTTTGGTAGTTGGAGCCTGGGAAAATATATGGTGGGTGTTAAGGTGCAATGAGGGCCACTGTATGTATAAAAGTCCCAGAGGTTTAAAAAAAATGTTTTTTAGCACTATCAATTCTAGGGAAGGGTTAAACTTTCCTTTTCCTCTACTTGCATATGCTTTTTTCCCACCCCATTTCTATCACTCCTCTTTCTCTCCTTCAGTCATTACTCAGACATTGACCTATCTGCTTCAGGTTAGGGATGACTGTCTTAGTACCTAGCTCATGCTCCACACATTGAAACCTAAGAAGTACTTTTGTATGATAAAGGCATTTGCATTCCTCTACAAACCTCCTTTCTTGGAATGAGAAATTGGAGGATGTGTTTCTCCCTTGAGCAATGCAGAGATCTATTGTCTTTTGTTTTTTCATTTTCATAGACTCAGTATAACAAGACTGTGTTCTTAGAACTAGGAAAACTCATAGGAACATAGATTAAGAGTTGGGAGAGACTGTAGAGCAGTGATTCCCAAAGTGGGCACTACCGCCCCCTGGTGGGTGCTGCAGCGATCCAGGGTAGTGGTGATGGCCACACTTTTTTTGTATTACATTCTATTCTGAGTTCAATAAATAGTTTCATGATTTCCAGGGGGTGATAAGTAATATTTTTTCTGGAAAGGGGCCAATAGGCCAAAAAAGTTTGGGAACCACTGCTAGAGGATATCATATCCAATCCTTTCATTTTACAGACATCTTCTCATCTATTTCCTGATGTCTTGTCCCATATCCGTAATTGCTTATTTGACATTTTAAACCCTATGTACCACAGGCGTCTCAAATTTAACATTTTGAAAACAGAATCCATTATCTACCCCAACCCTTCTCCAAACCTTCTCTTCTTCCAGAGTTTTTTATTACTGTTGAAGGTACCACTACCCTTCCAGTAACTCAGCTTCCCAACCTCAGTGTCATCCTTCATTCTTCTCCACCTCACCCCAATTCCCATTAGGGTATAATTTCTTTCTCTATCACATCTCTTTGAGACATCTCTTTCTCTTTACTCACAGTCACTATACTAGTTCAGAACTCTTAACACCTCTTACCTGGAACTTTTTATGTCAATAGTCTTCAAATTAATCCCATTCTAACAAATCTTCTGCATTGTTGCCAATGTGATTTTTGTAAATTGTAGATTTGACTATGCTATCTCTCTACTCAATAAACCCCAGAGGATTCCTATGACCTTCAGGATCAAGTACAAAGTCTTTTGTTTAACATTTAAAGATCTTCATAACCTGTCCAGTTCCCACCTGTCCAATTGTTTTACCTTCCCTCCACATACTCTGGGACATGATGGCCAACCTATTAGAGAGATGGGTGATGTGAGAAATGTCCTCAGGGGTCCATGGAGATGGGGAGGGGACACACTACATGTACAGATTCTGTGTTTTTGCACTGGCTGTTCCCCATGTACAGAATGTTCTCCCTCCCAAACTCTGTCTTAGAATCTCTAACTTCCTCAAAGATTCAGTTCTAGCATTTGGTTCCTTTCATCCCCCGTTATTAGTATCTTTCCTCTAAGGTTGTTTTTTTTATCTATTCTTTTTTTTTTTTAATCTCATATGTCTTCCTTTATATATGCTGTCTCTCCCATTAAAATGTAAGATAATTGAGGGTCAACCTTTTTTGCTTTTTTATTCCTGGTGCTCAGTACAATGCGTGGCACAAGTTAACACTTAACAATATTTTTTGAGTGATTAAGGGAACTAAAGCCCATGGGGAGAGACTTGCCTAAAGTCCACTAGAAATAATGAGGGAGCCAGGACTTAAAACCAGGTGCTCTGATTTAACATTTCTGATTGTTGCTAGAATGTTAAAAATTGAAGAGAACTTAGAGATCATTTAGTTCAAACTCCTCATTTTAAAGGAAAGAAAATTTAAGCTTAGACTCATTCCAGACTACACAATTAGTAATGGGCAGAAAATAGGATTGTTCATTTCTAATTTGATGGCCAGTGTTCTTTCCATTAAACCATACTGCTTTAAAGTTTCAGTCAACCAATCAATAAAGATTTATTTAAGCTCCTAGCATGTGCCAGGCACAGTGCTAAGTGTTGGGGATTCAAAAGAAGGCAAAAGGCAGTTGCTGCCCTCAAGAAGTTTACAATCTTATGATCTAATCTTGGAAACGAGATAAAACAAAGGGGGAAAAGTAGAGTGTCTGAACTCAGTTGGGTGATATTTGTTTCTCTCATGTAAAGTAGCATTCATTTTTGTCTCTGGCTAGAAAGTTACTGTGGTGCTTTGTAGCATTTCCCACACTCAGCTCAGGGTCAAAAGGGGATTTGGAATGCAATAACTCTCACTAAAAAGTACTAAAGGATTCTAGAATGCACTTTGAAAATGTCAGATTTCATACTACAGCTGAACAAGAAAGAAAGTAATAAAAGCTTTCCAAGGACACGTTGAATTCTCCCAATGTAAAATATGCTGAATGAGTTTCAAAAAAAAAAGCAGCACACACACAGAATCCTGAGTGAGGACCAGCCAGGCTGACAGGACAGCAGATGCTCTCAGATTTTGGCCCTTAGCCCTAAAAAAACATTCTAGTCAAAAAAAAAGAGAAAAAAGTAGAATTGGGAGTGAGGAGGGGCTGTTACTTGAAAGGCTGACCCACCTTTGGGTGTTTAAATAAAAGGCAAGAAGCTGTCTAAAGTATTGATGGCTGGATTGAGAACGTTCCCATGTTCCAGTTTGAGGTCAATTCTCTCGACAATTTGGATGGAACTGTGCAATGTTTCCTCTTCAGGACTGAGGTGGTATTCATTCACATGCCATCCACTGGGATTTGTTTTAGTGAAGACAACAATCAAGGTCTCATTAACAATGCAATGCAAACACAGACAACCCCCTTAGCTATTATTGTTGGACTTTAATCTCAGAGCTGGGCCTTTGGCGGACCCTGAATCCTGTTAGCAAGTATTGTGTAGAAGTCTGTGCTGAGAAACAGCCAGGAGGCAGGCAGAATGTGTGGGAATGATACCAACTGGGAACAGAGCTGGCTCTTTGGTACAGAATGTTTTATTCGATGGAAAAAAAAAAGAGTGATGGAGCACATGAATAAACTCTCTAGTTTTTGTTTAGGAGGCTTATTTAACTCTCTTCATCTTCCTCACACCCTGAACAGAGTAAAAGAAGTTTGGATCGCAGCCCATGTCCCTCATTATCAGTGATGAGGAAATCAGGGCCACCCCCACTCAACAGATCCCAAAAAAGTCACCACTGAGTGTTTTATAATTATGCCCTGAAATGTTAAACAAAAATCTAAATTATATAGGGTGTGTATTTACTTCAGGGTGTTGTTTGGAAACTTCTTTTTCCTTCCTCCCATGCCATTTTTAAAAAGATTATTTTTCTTTCCATTCTTGGGTTTTGTGAAATATGACATTTGGACAGTTTATGGCAGGACTGGGATGAAGTTGGCGCATGTGTGTACCTGAAGCATTTCAATATCCCTGTTCTGCCTTTGCTCCCATTTTAACAGAGTCTTCAACTGTGGTCTAGGGAATGGAAGCAAAGGACAGCTGAGAGGTGTGGAAAGAAGACCTAGTGATTCAAATCTATCTTTCAGGTCTAATTTCCTTCTAGGACCCTACACACACACTCTATATCCTGGTTCAAGGCTAATGAGTATTCCTGAAGAATTTCTGGCTCTATAACATTGTTCACTATCTGCCATTCTGCTTTGTGCTTTGGATATTTTTGATATATGACATCCCTCTGTGGATATTGTTGTTGTTCAGTCACTTCAGTTGTGTCTAACTCTTCATGACCCCATTTAGGGTTTCCTTACCAAAGATACTGAAGTAGTGTGCCATTTCCTTCTCCAATTCATTTTACACAGACATCCCTCTATGATATTGTTGTTCAATCATTTCATTTGTGTCTGTCTTTTTCTGACCCCATTTGGGGTGTCCTTGGCAAATACACTAAAGTGGTATGCCAATTCCTTCTCCAGCTAATTTTACAGATGAGGAAGCTGAGGCAAACAGGGTTAAGTACTTGCCCAGGGTCATACTGCCTATAAATGTTTGAGGCCAGATTTGAACTCAGGAAGATGAGTTTTCCTGATTCCAAACCTGGCGTCTCATCTATTGTACTTACTACCTAGCTAATAATATTACAGAGTGGTAAATAACTAGGATATAGAGTGATGACAGCTTTTGCTTTGGGATAGGCAATTATTCCAGTGCAACGGAACTTACTCCATAGATAAGGATTTTAATAATTGATTATTGTGTCCCTCTGAGAGAGATGGCAGGGGTGGACCCTGGTGGTAGAGCAGATCCTCACTATATAAGAATCAAAGTGAAAGATAGAGCTGGGGGAGCATCTTGACTATCTTCCCAGCTTTCTTGGGTAGAAGCCAAGGCTAGTAAGGCCCAAGATCTAGGATAGCTTAGGGATGGGGAAAGCGACCCAGCAAGCCCATCCCCTCATGCTTACTGTTATGACCCAAGTGATTTCTGGAGAATCAACTCAGTTATAGTCTGGAATCTGCTTGTTAAGAGGGGAAATGGAGAGGCTGTGCAATAGTCCTTTTGTTTAGGTAAGGGAAAAGGAAAATAGCACCCCAACCCTTTTTGGAGGATTATATCTTTCTGGGGATAACTCTGCCTTTTCATCCCAGAAACTTTGTCTTTTAAAGTTTTCTCCTTGGAATATGACTGTGCCATAAGAAAAGTTGAGCAGGCTAATTAAAAAAGAAATCTTTGAACGAACTACACGAGACAATGAAGAGTGAAATGTGTAGAACTAAGAGAACATTATATATAGCTTCGGATTTAGTATCTGAAGAATAACTTGCAAATGTTCACCTCCAGAGAATGAACTGAGAAGGGACATGATCTACATATTTTTTTGGATGATGCTTTTTAGGGTTTGGAGAGGGGAGGAAGGGGAAGAATTAAAAAATCAATTTAAAAATTGCAATGAGAGATAACACTTCCTACAGAAAGCTTTGCCTAATTTTCCCACATATCATCATTTTCTACCTCTAGAAATCAAGTAAAAGGCATATTTGAACATTAAAAAAATTTCCCTTCCCTCGCTTTTCATGCTTTTCTAATGTTGAAGCAGGGTATATGGGATACTCAGGGAGAAGTAGCATCTCTGATGTGAGGGCTTTTATTGAGCCTTTTTCAGGGTTGCTCATCCACCTTGGGTGGCTACCTTTTACCCAAATATCATCTATGAAGCCCAAGAAGCTGTAGCATGTGTAGCAACCATACTCCAATAAAAACACCTTGCTTGACAGGTTAAACAAGGTTGAGGGTAACCGACAGGCTTCAAGCATATCATTGGATTGGTAGGATTCTGTCCCAAGTATGTGAAGTAGAATGGGCAGATGAGAACAATTCATTCCAAAGTCATGAAGTTGGCCAAAGAAGGTGTTGTGGTATGCTTAGAGGCTGGTCAGACATCAAAGATGCTAAGATCATTCCCTGCAAATGAGGCCATCACCAGGTGACTTAACTTTTTTCTTGCCTCTGGACTTCATTGACTCTAGAAACAAGAATAAGGCCAATGATTGTACAATTCTGCCTCATTTCAATCCAATTCAAGAGAAAGTCAAAACATCATTCAGGTAATGTCCATGGTTCAAAAAACAATGTTGAAGTAGGGTTTGGGCAAGATCAGACATCTTGGCCCCATCTAGGATCCCAAGGGGTGGAGAAAATGCTTCCTCAGACCAAGGAGTTTTTTTTATGTTTGTTTGTTTGTTTTTACCATCTCTCAGCACAGTCTGCTCTAAGAAAAGGGTGCTGTGGGGGGCAGCTGGGTGGCTCAGTGGATTGAGAGCCAGGCCTAGAATGGGAGGTCCTAGGTTTAAATCTGGCCTCAGATACTTCCTAGCTGTGTGACCCTGGGCAAGTCATGACTCTAAGATGGAAGGTAAGAGTTTAAAAAAAGAAAAGGAAAGGAAAGCAAAGGAAAGAAAAGGAAAGAAAAGAAAAGAAAAAAGGAAAGGAAAGGAAAAGAAAGGAAAAGAAAGGAAAGGAAAGGAAAGGAAAGGAAAGAAAAAAAGTAAAGAAAAGAAAAGGAAAGAAAAGAAAAGGGTGCTATGAGATCTGAACAATTTCATTTAGAGCAGTGATTCCCAAAGTGGGCACCACTGCCCCCTTGTGGGTGCTTCAGTGATCAAGGGAGGCGGTGATGGCCACAGGTGCATTTGGGGGTGGTGAATAACTGTAAGGGGGCGCTAAGTAATATTTTTTCTGGAAAGGGGGCAGTAGGCCAAAAAAGTTTGGGAACCACTGATTTAGAGCAAGGCAGGTGTGGGACCCAAGAGCTATGGGTAGAAGAGCTATGCCTTCTTGGGAATGCCTCTTTTCTCCTTCACTGAAACTTATTTGTCTCTCAAAACTTGTCTCTTGCCTTTCCCTTAAATACCTTAAAAACCTTGCCTTTCCTTTAAACTTTCTGAGAAGCAAAAGTAAGTGATTATTTACAAAGCTTACTTGGAAGCACAGGAGGATCCCCTATTTCCAATTAGCTATTTTGAATCACAAGACCTGGGACTGCCACTCTGGAAGATCTTGGTACCTCATATATGCCTCACAGGAAGAGAAAGTTGACTAAAGGAATGCTGAATGGGCATTTAGGAATCCATGCTCTGACATTTAATTCTAGGTCCTTTTATTCCTTAGAAAGATAAGGACATAATTGTTGCTATACCATGTAGTTGCTGAATGGCATGCTGGACCTAGATTTGCTTTATATCCTTCCTCAGATTGTTGCTAGCTGTGTGACTCTTGACAAATCACTTAAATTCTCTCATCTTCCTCACAATATTGTTGTGAGGATCAAAATGAAACAAAAGATGTAAAATACTTTGTAAACCATAAAGTGATGATAATGATGATGATGATGATGATGATGATAATAAGTATTTATTTAAAGCTTACGATGTGTTAGGCTCAGTACTACCAAGCCCTAGGAGAGAAAACGTCCCTCCTCTCAATGAGCCGCCCCATTCTAGTAAAGGAGATAACATGTAAGTAAACTATTTACACACAAGATATATGTATACAGTATTAGTGGAAGGTGATCTCAGAGGATAAGCACCAGCTGTGAGAGGTTCTTGGAAAAGACCTATTTGGAAAGATGAGATTTAAACTGAGTCTTGATAACATGTGCACAACCCAGTGGAATTGCTTGTTGGCTCTGGAAGGAGGGAGGGAAGAGAGGAGGAAAAGAAAATGAATCATGTAAACATGGAAAAATCTTTAAAAAAATAAATAAATGGAGTCTTTAAGGAAGCCAGGGAAAATGAGGCTGAGGTGAGGAAGGGAGAGTTTTCCAGATATGAGAATCAATGAAAAGATATAAAGTCAGGAAATCCAGATGGAGAATTTTAGGTCAGCAACAATAGTATACTCTGGGGTCCATGAAACAAAAAAAGGTTAGGAACCTCTGGACTAGATAATACCTTGTAATAAACAAAATTCTCTGGAGGCTAAATATATTAAATTTAAGTTAATTTACTAATTGCCTGCTCAAGAAAATCTAACTAGCCAGCGAACTCCCTCCCCAGACCAAATAGATGCTGAAAGAACACAGGAGAGCTGGGCCAGAGAGAAAGGCGTAAGTGCAGGCAGGTAGGCAGCTATACTGGGCAAGAAAGAGTGAGAACATAGAGAAAAGAGAGGGGCAAAGGAAAGTGACTTCCTCTGGCATAGATCTTACAAACCCCATGTGACATTACTATCAACAAGTCCTTTCCTAGGGATATCTCTGATTGGAAAATACTGAGAAAGTGGATTCAACATTTCCCTCAATACTTCATCATAGAAAGAAGCAAGTATCATGAGGACACCAACCCACCCTTTCCTTTTCACCACGTGGCTGGGATGCCATACTTTCCAATATGTCAGCTAAAGCTGACTGACTTTCTTAGCTAAGAAAGTTCTTCTTTACAGATAAAAGATGCCCTTAACCTTAACAAAGACAAAAGATCTAGACAAAAGAAGGGAGGATCCTACCAGTTTCATAGCCTGAGGAGACTTTTTAAAAATCAAGCTATTCTTGGGGGCAAACAGGGGAAACCATTTCACAATTCAGTATTAATTTGAGCATTTTTTTTTAGGCCAGGGGGAGAGGAGGAGGGGAGAGAAAGACTTTTCTTTCATGCCCTTCATTCAAGGCATCTGTTTGTTATATCACTCCACTCCCTACTCTAGTAATCACCCTTCTTAGATGCCAGATGTGAAGAAATAAAAGGTTTTAGCACCTAGTTTTCTGGAATAAGTTTTAGTAGGAAGCTACCAAATGGCCTGATTCCTCTGTGTGTGGGGGAGTGGGCTATGGAGGAGGGATGGGGAGGATAGGAAGTGGTGATGGTGGTGGTAGTGGTATCCCAGGGGCTCTACCTCCCCTCCACTTCCAGAGATATGTTCTCTGAGCTCTTCCCTAATTGAGTGCCATTTGTAGTGCTTCCCCAAGGAATTAAATTTTTTTGGTTGTGACTTTTTGAGGGAAGGGGTTATATCTTTAACAATAATCATTTTTTGCAACAATTGGCTTAGTAACAATATAGTAGATTAATGACTTTATCCACATATCTCTTTACAACCTGATTCCTTCAAAAGGAATTACATTCCAAACGGCAATTACAAATTCACAGAAGGTGACAATATATCTGATAAGGTAAAATTTTTTACAAATCAACCCTGGTGAACTTGAGTTTTTAAAGCACTTACTCAATGTCTTTCTCATGTCTTCTAAATGTGTTTACATCAGGAGCACAATCTACTTTTCAGGCTTATGCTGGGCATGAGAGACATGCCACCATGGTAACATTAAAATTTTCACCCTACATAAATAAGTAGACATTAATCTGATCCACCCATATGAAGGAGGTAGTGGAGATAAGAAGAGGAATCAGATAAGATCAAATGTGTAGCCTTTTGGTGAGGGCCTAACCCTATTAACCCTTATATTCATTATACATCATTGGGTTTATTTCCTAAGGTGATCAGGGAAAAAGGAAAAGAAGCTGTATGTTCTACAATATTTAGAGTAGCTCTCTTTGGGGTGGCAAAGAACTAGAAATTGAGGAGATAGTCATCAACTGGGGAATGGCTAAACAAGCTGTGCCATATCATTGTAATGGAATAGTAGTACTTTGTAAGAAATGATGAACAGGTTGATTTTTTTAAAACACAGAAAGATGCATGAAGTTATGAAGAGCAAAATGAGCAGAACCAAGAGAACATTACACACAGCAACAGGAATATTGTTTGAAGATGTCTTGCATATGTGTTCTTCCAGAGAAAGAATTAATAAGTAGAAGCAAACAAGACATAATTTTGTATCTTTTAGTTAGTGTGAGGAGGGAAGGAATGGAGGGAGAAATCTGGGAACTTTAATGTAACAAAAAATTTTTTTGAAAGTTCAGTAATTCTACCTAACACCTCATCCTGTACCAACACCACAAGAATATTTTGATTTTGCTCAGGCACAAGAAAGTGCCCTGATATTCTAGAACTGGAAGGCAAAAGAGAAATGGAAAGAACCACCAATCAACTCCTGAAAGAGATGCCAAAAGAATAAGGAATATTAGAGTTAAAATCCAGAAATGGTCAGCTCAAGAAGAAAACATTTCAAGCAGCCAAAAAGAAACAATTCAAATATCATGGAATCATAGTCAGGACAACACAAGATCTAGCAGCTTTTACATTAAAGGATCAGAGGGCCTGGAATATGATATTTTAGAAGGCTAAAGAGCTGGGATTTCAACCAAGAATCATTTATCCAAAAAAATTGAGCATAATCCTTCAGGGGGAAAAGTGGTATTCAATGGAATAGAGGACTTTTAAACATTGTTGATGAAAAGACTAGAGCTGAATGGAAAATTTGACTCTCAAATACAAAACTGAAGAGAATCATAAAAAGGTAAACAGAAAAGAGAAATCAAAAAAGATTCATAAAAATGTATACATCCTTTCATAGCGAGATGATTCCTGTAACTCCAAGTTGCTATTATTAGGGTAGCTAGAAGGAATTTACATAGAGGGTATGAGGTTAATATAATGTGATGATATTAAAAAAATAAATTAAGGCATGAGAAAGAAGAATGTATCTAGAAGAAGGGGAAGAGAAAAACTGAATGAGTTAAATTATTGCACATAAAAGTGGCATGAAAGAGCTTTTAATAATAGAGGGGAAGTTGGGGGAATTGGGGAAGGGAGCATGCAAACCTTACTCTCATTGGAACTGGCTCAATGAGGGAACAATATACACAATCAATTGAGTATAGAAAGCAATATTACCCTACAGGAAAGTAGGAGGGGAATGGGACAAAAGAAAGGAGATGGGGCTGATAGAAAAGAGGGCAAGTTGGGAGTTGTCGAGGTCAGAAACAAAACAGGGGTAAATAGGATAAAGAGTAATACATAGTAATCATAATGGCTTATATTTTTTACAAGCCTCTCTAATAAAGGCTTCATTTCTCAAATAATTAGAGAAATGAATTGAATATTTAAGAATGCAAAGCATTCTCCAATTGATAAATGATCAAAGGACATGAATTCTCAGATGAGGTCATTTAAGCTCCATATGGTCAGGCAAAAAAATTGCTCTAAATCACTATTAATTAGAGAAAAAAATTAAAACAACTGATACACCTATTGGATTGGCTATTTTGACAGAAAAGGAAAATGATAAAACTTGGAAGAGTGTGAGAAAACTGAGGCATGAATGCACTGTTGGGTAGAGTTGTGAACTGAGTCAGTCATTTTAAAGAGTAATTTGGACTTATGCCCAAAGTACTATAAACAATGCATATCCTTTGAACATGCTACAGATTACTAAGCTTGTATCTCAAAGAGATGAAAAACAAAAAGAGGAAAGATCAATATATACAAAAAAACCCCAAAAAACTAAAGTAGCTTTTTTGTGGTGGCAAAGAATTGGAAAGTGAGGGTCTACTTTTCATAACTACTAAGTTATAGTATATAATTTTAATGGAGTACTATTATGCCATAAGAAATGAAAAACAAGAGGAGCTCAGAAACATCTGAAAAGATTTATATGAACTGAAGCAGAGTAAATTAAGCAGAACCAGGATCATATTGTACACAGTGACAGGAATACTATAATGAATAACTGTGAATAGAAGCTATTGTAAGAAATACAGTGATCCAAAACTATCCCAAAGGACAGATGATTTTAAAAAATACCATCTGCTTCCAGAGAAAAAGAACTGATAGAATAGAGTCTGAATCTAGACGAAGGCAAATTTTTTCACTTACCTAATTTTTTTTTTCTATTTGAGTTTCCTTCCACAAAAGAATTAATATGGAAAACTATTTTACATGATTTCACATGTAAAATCTAAATAAGATTACTTACCATATGAGGGATGGAAAGGAAGGGAGGGAATGAGGGAGAGATTTTGAGATGCAATATTCTTTAAAAATGTGTGAAACTATTTTTACATGTAATTAGGGAAAATAAAATTTAATCTAAAAATAATAACTATGCAAAAGATATGAAATAGCAATAAAATTTCTGGTGTGCAGTGACAACACTCCTCAGAGGAAAAAAAATTATATCTTTTGAGAATATACATTACCAAAATAAAAGAGAGAATTGATGAACTGAAAATGAAATTAAAATAGAAAAAATAAATCTAAAAAAACTGCAAAAGTAGACTTGAAAATTAGGAGATAGTCTCTGCCAACAGAGTATATAGAATTCTGGAAAGTTCTACTATGCAAAAATGCTATGTATCTTTTAACAGTAAAATTTTATTTTCCAGAATCCAACCTAGCTAACTACAGATGTTCTAGCTAACAAGCACAACACCAGAAAACTAGCCACCTAGCAATAGATTTTTCTTGGCTATAGCAACTCATGAAAGAAAGAAAAATGTAAGATGTCCTTTAATCCAGTGGGTCCTTCTTCCATTTCTGAGGTGATAATGGAAGGAAATGACATTTATAATAGTAGCAGAAGGTATTAGGATCACAGTTATTAGATTATGCAAATATTTTACTTGACTACTTGGGTTCTACTTGTGAGATCTTTGTTCAGTGCCCAATGAGTAAATTTATTATTGGAGGAGCTGAATCATATCAACCTTTCCTCTTTTGCTTTTAATAAAATCAGGAGAAAGGAGAAAGTTTCAGCTAAATGGAAGGATGGCTCATAGACATGCTTTGGAAAGGAAAAGAAAGGAGTTGAAGGAGCTAATTTTACTGTGTGTCCAAAAGCAACAAGAAATGTTATTTCATAGTCCATTTGGTCTTTACTTATTTCAGGACTAATGATAGGTATTTGTAAAAAAAATACCACTATGAACATAATTGTAGCATGTGCATCAACACTGGTTGCTGAGGATGAAGTAGTAGAGAAATTCTATAAAGAATATGACAAAAATCTTCCATATTCTTTGATATGTGGTGACTGCAGGTTAAAAGTTGGAAATTATGAGTGTAACATGGTTGATTCTGGCCCCACTTTCTGAGGCCCAAGCCTGTTATATCTCAGCTATCCTGAGGGAGCTGAGATATTTTTTCTCTGTCATATATGAATATATATATATATATATAGTGTACAAACATATGCATATATACCTATACATCCATATACATTTAGGTAAATGTGCATGTGGATATACATGTGTTTATATGTAAAACAAACACATACATATATATGAAGGAGCCTATATTCTATCAGGATAGATATGGTCATGAAATAACTATATAAAGAATAAATGCAAAGTAGTTAAATACAAGGAAGTTAGGTCACTAGTGGTTAGAGGGATAAGGAAGAATCTCATTTGGAAGGTGTATTTGAGCTGCATTTTGAAAGAAATGAGGGATCCTATGAAGCAAAGATGAAGAGAGAATATGTTTTAAGAATTGCAGACAGCCAGTGCAAAGGTGCAGAGATGGGAGTTGTCATGCCATGTTTAAAGAACAGAGAGAAGAACAGTTTGCATTGTAACCCTGGTGCTGGCTATCCCTCATGCCTAGAACACTTTCTTACCTCATTCTAGACTCACAGATTTTCTTGTTTCTTAATCTGTCATGTCTGAACAGGCCTAATATACAGCAGACATTCTCTCTCTACTTATATATTTGGAAGAACAAAAGATCAAGAATATCCAGGGAAATAATGAAAAAAACATGAAGGAAGGTGGCCTAGCAGTACCAGATATTAAGCTATACTATAAAGCAGTGGTCATCAAAACAATATGATCTCTCTACTTATATAAAAACATAACCATTACCTTCTGTCTTAGAATTGATACTGAGTATTGATTTAAAGGTAGAAGATTGGGTAAGGGCTAGGCATCTGGGATTAAGTGCCTTGACCAGGGTCAAATATTTAGGAAGTGTCAGAATCCAGATTTGAACCCAAGACCCTACCCTTAACCTATCCTTGATTTAGCTGCCCCCCAAATAAAATTTTTTTAATTTGACTTGGGATCAATGTCTTGATTTCTTTTTTATTAGTTGAATGATCTTAGGCAAATAATTTAATTTCTCTGAAAAAAAAAACTCTCAACTTTATCATTTTAAGATGACAGAGCTAGCCCAGGCCATGGAGTTCTTAACATTTTTTTCTCATGGTCCCCTTTGGTAGTCTGGTAAAGCCTATGAACCCCTTCTCAGTACAGTTTTTTTAAATCATAACTTAAGAAAATATTAAATGTTATTCAGAGGTTATTGAAAATAAAGATGTAATTTTTTTCTCCAACAAAGATCATAGCACTCTTGAAATACATCAAGGAACTTAAAGTTAAGAGATCTTGGTGTAAATGATCTCCAAAGTTTCTTTCATCCCCAAATCTATAAATAACTAAATAATCTATGCCTTTCCTTTTTACTAGAAGGAAGGTTTGAGGTCAGGTAGGTAAGGCTTTCGGCAAAATTACAGTTCAAAAATTTTAGGCAGCCAGGTGACGCAGTGGATAGAGTGCTGGAACTGGAGTCAGGAAGACTCATCTTCCTGTGTTCAAATCTGACCTCTGACAAGCTGTGTGACCCTAGACAAGTTACTGATCCTTGCTTGCTTCAGTTTCCTTCTCTGCAAAATGAGCTGGAAAAGGAAACGGCAAACTGCTTCAGTATCTTGGTTAAGAAAACTCCAAATGGGATCGTGAGAAGTTAAGACGTGACTGAACAAACTATGCCCTTTCTATTTTTATTAGCATGATGGTCAAGGATCAAGTAGGTGAGGCTGTGGGCAAAATGGGAAAGTAGAAGATGGGGTGGGAGTGGAGAAAGGAATCCTTCCACTAACGACTTAAATTCTTAACTGCCTAAAACTACCTTCCTGTGCTTTACTCAGCCAAATTTGCTCATAGGAAGTTGTATTCTACTAGGAAGCCTGGTTTTAGCTCATACTGGAAAGCAATCTGATACCTTGTTTCACAGCAGGTGTTAATAAGTGATAATACCTTCATTTGTTAACTCTCCCAGGGTACGTTTATTTTAACAGGGGATAATACTTTAATACAAAGGAATGACTGTCTAAGGTCTAATGAAAGAAAGCTTTATTGTTGGTCTTTGAGAGATTTTTTTTGAGGGGGAGGAAATATTTCTAAGCCCCTCAAATCAGAACACTCAGGAAGCACCCCTACTCTGCCTAAAATTCTTAATAGGGCAGGATCTCACAAGTACTATTATTTAGTTTAATTAGACTTTCTTTTAGTCTCCATCTTTTGTTAGTATAAGAAGGAAGGAAAACATTTTTCTGGTTGAAGGTTTGCTTTTTTTTAAAAACTGTAACAAAATAGGAAGGTACTGAAGTTCTTATCGGAAGTCCATTCCCTTGATTTGTACAATCTATGATCTGTTGAGTGAGGACGACAGCTCCACAGCTAGAGGAGTAGAGCAGAGGAAGAAATGAGATAGAGAGATGTTTATTCAAACAGTTTAACGTTTAAAAAAAATCTCCACTTTGAATGCAAAATACCATTATGGCAGCTAGGTAACAAAGTAGATAGAATGCTGGACATGGAGTTAGAAGGTCTCAGTTGAATCTTGCCTTAAATACTTACAAGCTGTAAGACGTTATAAGATTAATCTTTTTCAGTCTGTTTTTTTTAATCTGTAAAATGGGGCTAATAATACTTATTTCATAAGGTTGTTATGAGAATACAATGAGATATCATGTATGAAGTGCTTTGAAAACCTTAAAGTCCTATATAAATGCCAGTTCTATATAAAAGGTAGCTATGACTATTATTGCCTATTCTTTGGGCTTTGATTTCCACTTATTTTTGCTATGGCATAAAATATGTCTACCATTCTGAAACAAGAAACTTCTGGGTTTTTCCATCCAACCTACAGCTGAACTTTCTTTATATGAAGTCTTACACAGTTAGAGTATGAACTCCTTGAGAATAGGGATTGTCTCTCTTTAAAAATTTGAATCCCAAGGCCCTCAAATGGTACTCGGCATATTCAAAGTGTTTAGCATAGCTTTTTTCATTATTCACATGATATACATATGAGGGTGGAAAGAGGAAAAAAGAGCAAGTAATACATAAACTCAGGTCCCCATGATGAAGTCCTAGAGTAACTGTGGTCCTTGCCATGTCTTGTGTGTTTTCAAATCTGTGGCAATTCTGTATTTCTTTAATTTCTTTCTTTATCTCCTAATCACCACTTAACTTCATTTAAATAATGGTCTGCTATTCTCCATATTAGAACAACAACAATATGCAAACAAATAATTTTGTTTGAATATCATTTATATATCTGAAATGTAAAAGGGGGGAAATATGTTGCAATGTGTGTATTAGAGTTAGTATGCTTTGTTTTGATTCCATCTTTGAATTTCTGTAGTATAGAAGCAGGTTATTTTCGACAATGGCAACTTTTCTGTTTCATCAATATTACTATTGTGGAATCAAGAACCTAGGTGTGTCCTATTTTGTTGTGTAGAGATCCTACAAAACCTTGTGATTACACAAGGCATTACTAACATGAAATGTATTCCCAAGGGAAAGAATCCTAGACCTAAATAGGACTATGGAAATTATGTGTTCAACCTGTGGCACTTTTCTTAGAATACTCCAGTTACAACTAGGTTACCATGTATTGTGAACTATTCCTTCATCAATCTAACTCCGTAATCCCATCTCCCAGTACCATGGTGAGTACTTTCTGCTTCCTCTATTCCAGAGCTGGACTGTTATATCCCTTTCTCCCGGTTATTTGGAGTACCCCAATGGGTTTGGAGGTCTCTCTTCTCTAAGTATATTGATTCAAACTCCCAGTGGTTGTGTTCCCTCACATTTAGATGCTAATGAATGACTATTATGGAAACACTTTCAGGGGGCCTATTTTCCCTCATGATACCTAGACTGGAGAGAATGCTTTCAAACTTGGCTCAGTTCTTGGAGAGCATTGGTACCACCAAGTTTAGATCTCAATGCTAGCATTCGCATAGCATTGATATTGTATGAATCCTTATTTTAGCTACTGATGGGCAGGGTCCCAAAGGTAATACTCCCAATGAACTCACATTCTAACAGAAGGAGACAGTTCCTATTTGACATTTCAGCTGCAAATTGGATAGATAGGCCCAATGGTCTGAAAGGTATAGGAGAAAGACATACCAACATATTTTCTTCACAGTCATTTCCTTGGATAAACTACATATTTTTTTTATGCTGAACTATTTGGCAGAGCCAAGGACTTTGGTGGCAAGAAGTTTCTTTCTAGGTCTTAGGTAACTGTGACTGCTTAGGAAGTAGGGCTGCATCACTTATAGAGGCAATTGTCATGTGACTTCTTAATGGTGATCTAGAAGTGACTTTTATTTCTGGACCTGTACTTCACATTGGTGGCAGTTGTTGGTGCTGGAGGGTGGAAGCAAAAGATGCAATGGGACAATAGTAACTTTATTCATTGACTTGTTATTATGATAATTTGAAGATAGTTAAATCCTGATTGTTATCTTTTATAGCAATTGAACAAAAAAGGAAATGTGTTTTGTGGCACCTTAGGTGCTGACACTGACTTGCTATATATATATATATATATATATATATATATATATATATATATATATATATATATATATAT
>NC_058130.1:263135676-263183213 GCF_016433145.1 Gracilinanus agilis
CTCTCTCTCTCTCTCTCTCTCTCTCTCTCTCTCTCTCTCTCTCTCTCTCTCTCTCTCTCTCTCTCTCTTAGTTGAGCTGAGTTATTTTATTCCTAATGAGAAATCTCATGTAATTTGTGTTCTTTCTGCTATAAATTCTTGGATGGACACTTTTTCTGTTTTGCTATTAATTTGGATAAATGGTTTATTTGCTACTAGCTATGTGTGTTCATTGTGGAATTTGGATCTGGTAGAAAAGAAGTCAAGCTTGTATATATAACTTGTGATATTACTCCCCAGTAAGAGATAGCAATGAACGCCATAGTTTGAACCTAAAATTATTTACCAAGACTAATAATATTTAAAGGAGTAGATAGATATAGTACTAACTAGGTGCACTTTTTCTCTGAGTATAGCCAAGTGGCCAATCATTAACTCCAATCTCCTGCTTCCTCTCTTAGCAGATATCAGTTGCCCTTGGAGAAGGGTGAAGGCAAGAGACTCTAGATGAGACAATTTAAAATAGTTAGGAATCTATCTACTAAAACAAACACAGGAATTATATGAATACAACTACAAAACACTTTCCAAATAATTAAAACTAGATCTAAACAATTGGAAAAACATCAACTGCTCATGGGTAGGATGAGCTAACATAATAAAAATGACCATTCTACCCAAATTAATTTATCTATTTAGTGGCATACCTATCAAACTACCAAAAAACTTTTTTTACCGAATTAGAAAAAACTATAACAAAGTTCATTTGGAAGAAGAAAAGATCAAGAATATCAAGGGAAATAATGAAAAAAAACCATGAAGGAAGGTGGTCTAGCAGTACCAGATATTAAACTATACTATAAAGCAGTGGTCATAAAAAAGATATGGTACTGGCTAAGAGACAGAAGGGAGGATCAGTGGAATAGACTTGGGGTAAGTGATGTCAGCAAGACAGTGTATGATAAACCCAAAGAGACCAACTTTTGGGACAAAAATCCACTATTTGACCAAAACTGTTGGGAAAATTGGAAAACAATATGGGAGAGATTACGTTGAGACCAACATCTCACACCCTTCATCTCACACCCTTCACCAAGATAAATTCAGAATGGGTGAATGACTTGAATATAAAGAAGGAAACTATAAGAAAATTAGGTGAACATAAACCTGTCAGATCTATGGGAAAGGGAAAATTTTAAAACCAAGCAAGAGTTAGAAAAAAATTACAAAATGTAAAATAAATAATTTTGATTATATTAAATTAAAGAGTTTTTGTACAAACAAAAACAATGCAACCAAAATCAGAAGGGAAACAACAAACTGGGAAAAAATCTTTATAACAAAAAACTCTGACAGAGGCCTAATTACTCAAATATACAAGGAGCTAAATCAATTATATAAAAAATCAAGCCATTCCCCAACTGATAAATGGGCAAGGGACATGAATAGGCAATTTTCAGATAAAGAAATCAAAACTATCAATAAGCACATGAGAAAGTGTTCTAAAATCTCTAATAATTAGAGAAATGCAAGTCAAAACAACTCTGAGGTGCCACCTCACATCTAGCAGATTGGCTAAAATGAAAGAAGGAGAGAGTAATGAATGTTGGAGGGGATGTGGCAAAATTGGGACAGTAATGCATTGCTGGTGGAGTTGTGAACTGATCCAACCATTCTGGATGGCCATTTGGAACTATGCCCAAAGAGCTCTAAATGACTGCTTGCCCTTTGATCCAGCCATAGGTTTGTACCCCAAAGAGATCACAGATAAACAGACTTGTACAAAAATATTTATAGCTATGCTTTTTGTGGTGGCAAAAGACTGGAAAACGAGGGTATGGCCTTCAATTGGGGAATGGCTGAACAAATTGTGGTATATGCTGGTGATGGAATACTATTGTGCTCAAAGGAATAATAAACTGGAGGAATTCCATGTGAACTGGAAAGACCTCCAGGAATTAATGCAGAGTGAAAGGAACAGAGCCAGAATAACATTGTACACAGAGACTCATACACTGTGGTAAAATTGAATGTAATGGACTTCTGTACTGGCAGCAATGCAATGACCCAGGACAATTCTGAGGGATTTATGGAAAAGAATGATACCCACGTTCAGAGGAAGAACTACAGGAGAGGAAACACAGAAGAAAAACAACTGCTTGAACACTTGGGTTGATGAGGACATGATTGGGGATGTAGACCCACAAGTACCACACCAATGCAACTTTCAATAATATGTAAATAAGTCCTGATTGATGACACATGTTAAAACCAGTGGAAATGGGAGTTAGCTATGGGGGGTGGGTGATTTCGAGGGGGTGAAGGGGAAAGTAAAAACAGGAATCATATAACCATGGAAAATTTCTCTAAAAAAATAAAATATTTAAATCTAAAAAAAAAAGAGACTCTAGATGTCTGTTCTTGTCTCCCCTGTGAACCATATCCAGACAGACCCATGTGGAAATGTAGAATCTACTCGGATAAAACTCAGCACACTATACCCCTATACTTGCTATAGTTATGGGAAAGGGAGGATAGAATGACTATGTTTTTCTGGAAAGGTTGTTCTTTTCTGCATTATATCTGTCTATCTGAATCACTACTTTTTAGACTTTAACATCACACAAGCCTGCTGTGCTATATGAGGGAGTAGAAAAGACACTAAGGAAAATAAAATAAAAAAACAACACAGCTAGATAAGAACAAATATACCTAGAGTAGGTCTGTGCTGGATGTAATATAATTTCAAGGACACTGAAGGACTGGTTCCCAAAATATTTGAAAGAAGACATAACAAATGATTTGAAATACTATCACTATCCAGAAAGTGGAGGGTGAGGTTGGCAAGAGGATATCAGTAACTACCAGCCCATATGTGTACTTTCTAATCCGTATAAAATATTGAAGAGAGACATTTATAAGAATATTAAGGGCATCCTTAATGAAAATACAAGATGGACAGATTGTTTCTATTCTTTAACAGTTCAAGATTATAGAGAATACAAGCTCACATGTTTATTGTATGTTGGGTATTTAAATTTTTTAAAAATTTCATAAAGGAAAGTTCAGTCTTAAAGGCTCATCTCCAATTAAGTAAAATCCCTGGATAAACGCAAAACCAGAGACATCTCTTTTCTTGACTGACTCTCTTATTAATATAATGTAATAAAACAAGTAGATGAATGTTTGATAATAGTGTTTGTCAAGGTCATGTAAGGTGTTCATTGTGGAGTCCAAATGAGAAAGGGATTCTCTATGGATTTAGGTTTTGTAGCTGTCCTTAATTGTAGATGGCACTGTGCTTATTGCATTAGGTCCTGAATTACTGTATTATTGCTCAGTTGTTTCAATCATGTCTGACTCTTTGTGACCCTATTTGGGTTTTTTTTTAATTTGTTTTCTTTTTGGCAAAGATACCGCCATGGTTTACCATTTCCTTTTCCAGCTCATTTAATAGATGAAGAACTGAGGCAAATAGAATTAAGTGACTTGCCCAGGGACCCGCAGGATTTGCCTCATAGTCTCCTGTGGTGAGAAGATCTCAGATGAGATATGCAATAGTACCCAGAATCTTCCATCTCTTTCTAGATGCAGCATGTTCTCAGAAGAAAGATCGCTTGTGGCTAGGCTGAGCATCTTCCATTTGCTCTCAAACAATTACTTCCATCTGTACCAGCACAAAGCATCTTCCATTTCCTGCTGCCAATCCATTCTCCCAATGGGAATGTGGAGAATCTCCACTGCAAAGAAAAACAACCATTTCTTTGACTTTATGTCTCCTATCTCCTGTGGTACCATTCTTTCAGGGGTATAGGAACAGAATCCTCCACTTAATGATGAACATTCTCACACTTGGTCAAACCCTTCAAATCCCAGTGTCTCTTTAGTCCTGTAAATCATCATTCTAACCCCCACTATACTCACCCCTGCTGCTCAATTCTCATTCCCATCCTCTTCAATTCTCTCTTTCCACAGTTTCACCCTAACACCAACAAGCCCTTTTACTATGGCCTCTGAAATTCCTGTTCCATAGGCAAAAAAGCCTTTATTTAAAATCTATTCCTTTTTTCTTTCTTTAATCTACTAGCTCCTACTGAAACCTGGCTCTCCTCTGATGACACAGACTCCCTGGCTATTTTTCCAGTACTAGCTTCATCTTTGTTTGTTCTTTTCAGCTCACTGATTGAGGTGGGGGAGTTGGAATATTCCTTGCTCCTCACTGTCACTTACAGTTTCTCTTTCTTTCTTTATCACTCAATAACCTCTCTTCCTTTGTGCTATTTATATCTATTAGTCGATCAAAATCCCAGTGGCTGTTGTTTACAAATCCCCAAGTCACTCTTCTCCCTTTCTCAATGAGTTTGATACCTGGCTTAGAATTTTTCTCTCCTTCCCAACTCCTGCCTCCATACTAGGGTCTTTCAACATATGTATTGATTCTTCCTCAAAAACCTTAACATCAGTTCCTCAACCTACTCATATCCCACATATTGTTTCTCCACTCCATTCTATGTCAGCCATACACAAAGATGGTCATACTCTTGATCTTGCCATCATCCACAAATATAACACCTTCAAATTCAAGAATTTTGAAATCCCCATATCTGGCCAGCATTGATTGGCTTTTCACCTCTCCTTTGGCTTTCTTTTACATAACCCTATTTTTAATTTTCATTGTGACCTCCAATCCCTTGACTCTTCAGTTCTCTCCTAGACCATCTCCCATATGCTAGCCACTTTCTCTTCACATCCAGATACCTTGCTAAACCACTTCATCTCTACATTTATGTTCTCTGGAATACCCATCACCCTTCTCATAACACCAATTATACCTAGTCAGGCCTTAGCCTTAGATAAGTCCCTTCATTCACTGCCTTCAAACCGACACACATGCTGCTAAACAAAGATGGAGAAAATCATGTGACCATTTTGAGTGGGTCCTTTACAAATTTGTTATATAATCTCAGCTGGACAGTGAATACTGATGCTAGGCAACCCTGCTATTATACATCATGATAGAAATTGGTTCTTCATAGAGGCTCCTCCAAACTTTGTATTCCTCATCACAACTCCTTTCATCTGAGAACCTTTCCTCATGTTTTACAGAAAAAATTGAGGTCATTCACCATGAACTCCTTCTTCTCTCTTCCTGATTTCCTATTACTCAGGTGCCTTCTGCCTTAAATTACTATTAATTTGTTTAATAAATAACTTAAAATCTATTACTCCTTAAAAAAAGTAATCCCTTTACTTATTCAAGTGATCCTATTCCATACCATTTCCAGCAATAGATGCCCCCCTGTCATTCCCCTTTCAATTATTTTTTTAAACCCTTATCTTCCATCTTAGAATCAATACTGGGTGTTGGTTCTAAGGCAGAAGACTGGTAAGGGCTAGGCAATGGGGGTTAAGTGACTTGCCCAGGGTCACACAGCTGGGAAGTGTCTAAGGCCAGATTTGAATCCAGGACCTTCCATTTCTGGGCCTGGCTCTCAATCCACTGAGCCACCCAGCTGCCCCCCCCTCAATTATTTTCAATGTCTCCCTCTTTACTAGCTTATTTTCTACTGCCTCCAAATATGCCCATGTGTTCCTAATCCTGAAAAAAACACTAACTTTATCTTTCCACTTGTTATAAAATATATATGATACATATGATATATACATATACACATAAATGCATATATGTATAATCGCATATGTATATGTGAACATATGCAAAGTGCAGAATATTTTATAAATATATATTCAGGGTACAGGGGGAAAAGGTATAGGGGAAATCAAGGAAGGAGGGAAAGGATGAGCTTCACTAACAAATATGTCTTCTCAAGAGAGCAGCTCTGAACTTCTGTGGCTTGGCACAGTAGCCCACTCTCTCTTCCCCCCTACAGTCTCCTATCAAATATTTCTAAACTAATATAAAAGGAAAGTAACAGGATCAATGGATTCAAGCAGGATCAGGGAAGGGACCCCCCCTCCTCCTCCCATTCAAGCCAGCTCCCCCAGGAGTTCGAGCTCTCCAGCCAAATTGGAGAATTGCTCTTCAATGCCTTCTTTGTTGGTAAATGAAGATAGTAGGAATTGATGTTAGTAGTTGTGATCTCCCAATAATCACTAATAAGTACAGAGGAGCCCAATTCACTCAGGATCCACCCCAAAATCAAAACCTCCAAACCAAAGAACCAACCCCCCAGGGTCCTAGTCTGGTCAGAAGTGAAGTGAGAGTTGAGAAAACTCCAAACTCCTCTTGCTGCTGGCCCCTCCCAAATGGAATTCTCTCAGAGTTCCATGGGGTCGGCTTCCAGTCCCCTTCCAAGATGAGTGCTTAGTGATTCTTGATTTACCCAAATTCCACACTTACAGACAACACTCTCTCCTTATTCTTTTGCTACCTATCTGACTGTTCCTTTTCAGTCTCTTTTGCTAGATCTTCCCCCAGTTTATGCTCTCTTACCAGAGGCATCCCTCAGTGTACTTACCTGGGCCCTTTTCTTTTCTCCTTCTATACTACCTCCCATGATGAACTCATCAGTTCCCATACATATAAATTATTATCTCTACAATGATAATTCTCAAAGTCTTATAATTCCAACTGCTTTTTAGACATCTCAAACTGGGTGTCAACTAGATATCTTAAACTTATTATGTCCATGCGATATCACTGCAAACCATAGAATACTAGTCTTTAAAGAATCAGAATTTTAGTTTGCTCAAAGGTCAGAGAAGAGATACACAATGGTTATAAATAGGTTGCAACAAACTATGAATGATAGATTATGAACACAAAGCAATAAAAGATACAAAATTGATGTGTTGTCAGAAAATGAGGTGGTCCTGGCATAAGCAAGAATAAGAAATGGTGATATATAGTCCTCATGCTACACTGGAACCAACATAATATCAAGTTATCAAGGCAAAGGTTCCTATCATGTTAGGAGCCTTGTACATAATAAGAATTTAATAAGGGCCTGTTAAATAGAATTGAATTTATTTATGAGAGTACCTGGATAGGATTTACAAAGGTGAGAAAGAATGGATGGATATGATCTACACTAGTAGAGGCAATATCTATATTGATAAGCTAGAAAATCTTAAGTATTTAGGCATCACACATATCAAATCTCCTACAAAAATATTTAAGTATTCACCTGAAAATATAATTGTGCAACAAAATAGGAATGCTTAATATGTGACCTCCAGACAGGATATTCTCTTGTCCTTTCTTGAAACTCATTAAAAAAAATAACTTTTCATCACTATTATTTGGTAGAAAAGGGAACTTTCTCTTCCAAAGTCCAAAGTCTTGGAATCCATCTTTTCTCTTTTTCTTCATTTTCATGTTCTGTTTTACTTCTCTATCTCCTACTTCTTCTCTTCCTCTTTCCCTTTCTCCCTTTTATTCTCCTTTTCCTTCTTCTCTGTGTTTTTTTTACTTCTTTTCTTTCTCAAATATCAAGACATATAAGGCCTCCTTTGCAAAAATTGGACACATTTATATATAAAGGTGAATAGTACTATGGAGTAGCATGTGCTAAATAAATGGTACAAATAATACTTGGTTTTGGAATTCAAAGGAAGGAAATCTAATACTATGGACTAGAACTGTCAGAGAGGCCTTATGGAGAAGGGTCTTGAAGGATGGGTCATTGTTGTTTGTCCTTTGTTTTTGCAGAGGACCAGTGACATCATGAAGGTGTTAGCTTGACTTGCTTGTGAGTTGAACAGTCATTGACCTCACCCACTCTTCCAGAGTCATCAACACTCATTGGTAGGGAAAAAGTCTAAATGAAAGGCAATGTCCCAGAATGCAGAGGGAAGGCCTTGATGTCTTTTAAAATAAAAAAAAATTACAGATTGAATGCTGATACAATTTTTAATAATTGCATGCTTTTTCTGATATTTTTGCAATCTATGTTCTTTGCCTGCCTTTTATCCCTCTCTCCTTCCCAAGATATCAGGTAATATGTTATAGGTTGTGCATTTCCATACTCATTATCTTGTGAAAGAAGACACATATCACTTACACTAGAGAAAAACTCATGGAGGATATAAAATGAATTATGATAAGTTTTAATCTGCATTCAGATGCTTGTCAGTTCCTTCTTTGGGGGTGGATCATTTTTTTCCATAAGGAGGCTCTTGAAGTTGTGGATCTTTACATTGCTGATAATAGTCATTATTCACAGTTGATAATTGTACATTATTGCTGTTACTGCCTACCGCCTACTCTTTGTTATCCTCACTTCACTTAGCATTACTTCATGGAAGTCTTTCCAAGATTTTTGTGTGTGTATGATCATACTCATCATTTCTTATGGCATAATATAGTCCATTACAATAATATACCACAACTTGTTCAGAAATTCCCTAATTGATGGCCCTTCTATTTCTGAACTTAGTGTCTGATGTCTGATCAAGCTTTAAATGCTCCACAAAGCCTGATTCAGCCACCTTCATGATCTTTGGAACTAGCTGTTTTCATCTGCCCATTCTGTTAGAGGAAGTCTTCACATGTTCAGAGTAGACATCCCCCTAAATCACTGATGGGTTTGACACCTATCAATTACCATCACTCAGGTTTAGCCCATCCGCCAAGACAGCATTCCTGGAGCATAGCCTCACAGAAGGCTGGATAGGACTTGGCTAAAAGGAGAGGAATGGCTCCTTTTCCTAATGCTGCTCAAAAACTTTTTAAAGTTCAATCCTGTGTTACTCCTACCGTCTGCCTTCTTCAGTACTTCATGTGCTTCTGGATGTTGCTAGAGAAAGTCATTGGATTGGATCCAAAGAAAATGTGTGTTATTTAATCTCAAGTGGGTCCTTACTGTTAAAGGACGATCCTTACATTCTTCTGTAATTGAATAGCTGTAGACCTCCCCAAAGAGAATGTTATAATGCTCTCTTTTTTTTTCCTCATGCTTCCCACACCATCTAAGCAGAAGACCTCAACCTTAGAATTTACTAAGAAAATAGAAGGTATTTGATGTGAGTTCACTTGTCTTCCCTACTATATATTTCAAAACCTTTTGACATTATTTCCTCCTGTACCCCAGTCTCTAATGAAAAGGTGGCCCTTTTCACCAAGGCCAGTGCTTCCATTTATACACTTGATCCCATTCTTTTCTCATATTTTCCAGTAGATTGCCCCACAATTATCCTCCTTCTTTTTCTACTTTTCATTCTCTACCTACTGGCTTCTTCTCTTCTATGTATAAATTTGACCAGGTTCATTATCCCAATCCCCATTCTTTTAAAATCTTGGAACTAATATCTCTTTAAGTTTTCCTCTTATGTATCTCTTCCTTTCCACAGTTAAACTTTTAGAAAAAGCTGTCTACACTAATACTCTTCATTTCTTCTCTTGTTATTCTTCCCGTGTCTTCTAGAGTCTGACTTTATCATTCTACTCAAACTGTTCTCTTTAAAGTTAAAAATGGTATCTTAATCACATAATATGATGTCTTCTCATTATTCTTCCCTCTTGACCTCTCTTTGCCTTTTGATACTGTTGGCCACCACCAACTCCTAGAATCTTGATCCCCTTTAGATTTTTTTTCATGGTACTGCTTTCTTCTTACCTGCCTAAACACTCCTGTTGGATCTTCTTTATTGAATCATCATCCATGTCCTGCCTTCTCTCTTGGGGTCAAAGTCTTAGTCTTCTATTCTTTATTTACACACCCATTACCATTACAGTGGCCATTATCACCTCTTGCATGCAATTGCAATTGATATAATTGAATCCAGTCTCCCTCCTCTCCAGTTTATCCTTCATATAGTTGTCAAAGTGATATTCTTAAAGTTCAGGTCTGACATTACTACTCATCCACTCAAAAAATGCCAGGAGTTTCTTTTAGCCTATAAGATCAAACAAAAATTCTTCTGTTTGACATTTAAAGTCCTTTACTATATGACTATGACTAGAGTCTTATGGGCTTATACCACAGTTCTCCCTTTCACATGTTCTCTGTTCTAGGTAAATTGGTCTGGTACCGAGCATGAAAATCAAATCAACATTTAAAAGGAATTCATTTGAGTGGAACACTAGGGACTAGACGACCTCTTTCAGCCTGATGTATACTAGCGCTGTGCTCATTGTTTGGCAAAGGAGATTTCATTACAGATGAAATTTCTTAAGATACTAGGTATTGACAGTCTACCTAGTAGAATGAGATGAGCTTAAATAATAGAAGGTCTTGAACAGGCCTAAACCCTGATGCGCATTTAAATAACTATAGGCTTCAGGCTTTTCCAATAGAATACTTGTTCATCTTCCATAAAAACACTACCACCTAAAAAGTCTGTTCAAAAATACCTCAGTCTGAAAGGCAATGGAGCATCATGCTGATAAAGCAGAATGAAAGCTTTAGAAAGCAGAGACAAAACCATCTCAGAACAGCTGGGCTGGTTTAACATTCCAAGTGGCAGAAGGCAGTGCTGTTCACCCTTCATACACATGTGCACGGCCAATTCTGCACCTTCCCTTGTGGAAATAAATCAGTGGGGTGTGGGTAGAGGGAGAAATGAATGACTCCATAATCATCACGCACCAATAACTGCAGTTTTCTAGGCCATGGGGAATAATCTAGAAGTGTAAGTGTACTAAAACAAAGGGTCAAATAGCAACACAGGCCAGTATTTTGAAATTTGCAGTCTACTCACACTAATCCTGTGTTAAGCTTGCTTGCTGCATCCCAATAAGTTATAATGAAATCATGGGCTAGGAATCCTGTGGGACTTGGAATAAAATGAGATTCAGACAAGTTTACTTATTCTTTGAATAGCTTGAGCAGAGAGTTAGGATTGGTGATAAGATCAGAATGCCCTGCTAGTTAGATTTCTTGGCAACTGTATTTTTTAAATGGGGCATAATTCATAATTTAGACTTGGAGCCCTATTAAGGCAGAAAATGTGCTTGTCCTTTTATTAACTTCCATATCTATGCATCATCTTAATGGTAGTCTAGAGATACTATTCACTTAATTTTCAAGCCGTTGCTTTATTTCCTGTACTTTCCTACCCCCCTAAAAGAAAGAAGAAATAAATTGAGAACAAGGACTTTGTTTAAGGCCTCCACAGAGTAATTATGCATTCACATTTCTTTCAATGCATTTCTTTGCTGATGTAGGAATATGCTATAAGACACTTGTAATAATATTTCCATACTGAACATTTATTACAAGTACTCATTAAGTCAAATTGCTTACATATGAAGTCATGTGGGGGGAAAAAGGGGGATTTGAGACATAATATTTGCAGGATGCAAAATTGACTAGTGAAACCTTTTTTACTGAACGTTGGTCTCTTGTCAAAGCAAAATCTCAACCTTTGTGAAAAGGTAGAAGAGATTAATTAAGATTTTAAAATGATTTTGCATTCAGTTTCTGAATAACTACCATTTGTTCCTCATCTCTTGTCTCTTTGTTGCCAGATATGGTTACTTTAAAGCACTGAATGGTGAGTTGAAAAGGGACCATTAGTAACGGAAGCCTTCCTTTTAGACAAGTGCCAAAATATAATACTCTTCAATCACTAAATACCTATTGTGAACTTCTCATTTGCAGGAGGTGGACACATCTGGTTTCTTATTGGCTGTCACTATTCTTTGTTACAAAACTTTGCAATCTGTAAAATGCTTCAAAGGGAGCATTTGTATTTAGAAACTCAGAACTAACTAAATCATGGAATTTGGCCTATATGTAAGAAAAATTTAGCACTGACTATCATTTTACCAAAATGATTTATATCTTTATAAGTCCTGAACTATTTTTCTTACAGCCTTAAGTTGTTAGAAGTTACAATTGAAGTTTTTCTTTTTAAACCCTTACTTTCTGTCTTAGAATCAATAGAGTGTATGGGTTCCATGGCGGAACTGTAAGGGCTAGACAATGAAGGTTAAGTGACTTGTCCAGGGTCACAGCAGCTGGGAAGAGTCTGAGGCTAAATCTGAACCCAAGACTTCCTGTCTCTATGTCTGGCTTTCAATTCACTGAGCCACATAGCTGCCCCCTAAAATAGGAGTTTGAGAATTGACTAGTTCTTTGGGATTTGTAGCTCGGAGGGTCAAACATTCTCTCTCAGATCTGGGAGGGAATGATTTTTTCTAAATTATTTAATTAATTAACTAATTTAGAATATTTTTTCCATGGTTACATGATTTGTATTCTTTCCCTCCCCTCTTCCCTCCTTCCTCCCATAGCTATCGAGCAATTCCACTGGGTTTTACATGTATCAAGACTTATTTCTATATTATTAATATTTGCAATAGAGTGACCCATTTAGAGTCTACATCCCCAATCATATCCCCATCAAACCATGTGATTAAGGAAATGTTTTTTTCTTCTGTGTTTCTACTCCCACAATTCTTTTTCTGGATGTGGATAGTTTTCTTTCTCATAAGTTCCTCAGAATTGTTCTGGATCATTGCATTGTTGCTAGTAGAGAAGTCCATTACATTCAATTGTGCCACAGTGTTATCAGTCTCTGTGTACAATATTCTCCTGGTTTTGCTCCTTTTGCTCTGCATCAGTTCCTGGAGGTTGTTCCAATTCACATGGAATTTCTCCAGCTCATCATTCCTTTCAGCACAATAGTATTTCATCACCAACAGATACCACAATTTGTTATACCATTCCCCAGTTGAAGGGCATCCCCTCATTTTCTAATTTTTTGCCACCAGAAAGAGCGCAGCAATAAATAGTTTGAACAAGTCTTTTTCCTTATTATCTCTTTGGGTTACAGTCCCAGCAGTGGTATGGCTGGGTCAAAGGGCAGGCAGTCATTTAAAGCCCTTTGGGCATAGTTCCAAATTGCCTTCCAGAATGGTTGGATCAATTCACATCTCCACCAGCAGTGCATTAGTGTTCTAATTCTGCCACATCCTCTCCAACATTTATTACTTTCCTTTGCTGTCATATTAGCCAATCTGCAAGGTGTGAGGTGGTACCTCAAAGTTGTTTTGATTTGCATTTCTCTAATTATAAGAAATTTAGAACACTTTTTCATGTGCTTATTGAAAGTTTTGATTTCTTTATCTGAAGATTACCTATTCATGTCCTTTGCCCATTTATCAATTGAGGAATGGCTTGACTTTTCATACAACTGATTTAGTTCCTTATAAATATGAGTAATTAGAACTTTATCAGAGGTTTTTGTTATAAAGATTTTTTCTCAGTTTGTTGCTACCCTTCTAATTTTAGATGCATTGGTTTTTTTGTACAAAACCTTTTTGATTTAATGCAATCAAAATTATTTATTTTACATTTTGTAATATTTTCAAACTCTTGCTTGGTCTTAAAATCTTTCCTTTCCCATAGATCTGACAGGTAAATTATTCAATGTTCACCTAATTTACTTATGGTTTCCTTCTGATATTTAAGTCGTTTACCCATTCTGAATTTATCTTTGTATAGAGTGTGAGATGCTGCTCTAGACCTAATCTCTCCCATACTATTTTCTAGTTTTCCCAACAGTGGGTTCTGGTCCCAAAAGCTGGGATCTTTGGGTTTATTGTATACTATCTTGCTGAGCCCATTTACCCCAAGTCTATTCCATCGATTCTCCCTTCTGTCTCTTAGCCAGTACCATATTGTTTTGATGACCACTGCTTTATAGTATAGTTTAAGATCTGGAACTGCTAGGCCCCCATCCTTCACATTTTTTCCCCATTATTTCCCTTGATATTCTTGATCTTTTGTTCTTCAAATGAACTTTGTTATAATTTTTTCTAATTCAGTAAAAAACTTTCTTGGTAGTTCAAACTAGGTATGGCACTGAATAAGTAAATTAATTTGGTAGGATTGTTATTTTTATTATGTTAGCTGGACCTACCCATGAGCAATTAATGTTTTTCCAATTATTTAGATATAGTTTTAATTGCGTGGAAAGTGTTTTGTAGTTGTGTTCATATAAACCTTGTGTTTATCTTGGCAAATAGATTCCTAAATATTTTATATTGTCTAGGGTGATTTTAAATGGAATTTCTCTTGCTGCTGTGTTGTGTTGGAAATGTATAGAAATAATGATGATTTATGTGGGTTTATTTTGGATTCTGCAACTTTGCTAAAGTTGTTGATTATTTCTACTAGCTTTTTAGTTGATTCTCCAGGATTCTTTAAGTAGACCATCATGTCTTCTGCAAAGAGTGATAGCTTGTTCTTCTCATTGTCCATTTTAATATCTTCAATTTCTTTTTATTCTCTAATAGCTACTTCTAGTGTTTCTAACACCATGTTAAATAATAGAGGTGATAATGGGCATCCTTGTTTCACTCTCAATCTTATTGGGAAGGTTTTTAACTTATCTTCATTGCAGATGATGCTTACTGATGGTTTTAAATATCTACTGTTCATTATTTTGAGAAATGGCCCTTCTATTCCTATACTTTCTAGTATTTTCAATAGGAATGAGTGTTATATTTTGTTAGAGGATTTTTCAGCATCTATTGAGATAATCATGTGATTTCTATTGATTTGTTTATTGATATGGTCAATTATGTGGATGGTTTTCCTAATATTAAACTATCCTTGTATTCCTGGTATAAATTCCACCTGACCATGGTGAGAGTGAGTGATTTTGAACTATCAAGATCTTTGAGACAGAAGACACATTTTAATGTTACATTCAGGGATGTTCAAAAAGACACTCGTAGTCTTTGAGAGAAAAAAAAAAATTAAGTCTTGAGAGATAAAGAGGAAAAAGTCAAGATTACAAGAGCTGAGCATGACCGAGATGAGCTGTTGGAAGGTAACATCTCCTTCCTTCCTGAGACATATATAATAGGATAACAGCAGTGCAATTGAAGTAGAAATTGAAAGATGAGAGGGGCAGAGCCAAGATGGCAGAAAAGGTATATGGACTCATCTGATCTCTACCAAATTATCCTTAAAAAAAAATCAACAACTATGATATAACATCTCAGAAAAAAATCTGGAGCAACATAAGCCACAAAAAGACAGTACAGATATTATAACTAAACTTGGATCTCAAAGAGTTAAAAAAACAAAAAGGAGAAAGACTTCTATGTACAAAAATATTTAAAATAATTCTTTTTGTTGGATCAAAGAATTGGAAAGTGAGGGTCTACCTGTCCAGTGAAGAATGACTAGGTTATAATATACGATTGTAATGAAATTGTGCTGTAAAAAATGACAAGAAAGAAAAGCTCAAAAAAAAAACCCAAAAAACCAATCTGGAAAGATTTATTTGTTCTGAAGCAGAGTCATGAAGTAAGCAGAACCAGGATAAAATTGTACACAGTGACAGAAATACTGTTCAGTGAACAACTGTGAATAACAAGTTTTCTCATAAATACAATGATCCAAAACTATCCCAAAGGACTGATGATAAAAAAAATGCCATCTGCTTTCAGAGAAAAAAGAACAGATAGAATGAATCCAGACCAAAAATTTTTTTGCTTTCTTTCTTAATTTTTTTATTTGAGTTGCCTTCCACAATAGAATTAATATGAAAAAATGTTTTACATGATTTCACATGTAAAGTCAATATGAGATTGCCTGCCATCTCAAGAAGAGGCATAGTATAGGGTTGGGGAGGGAAAGAGGGAGAGAATTTGAGATCCAATATTCTTTGAAAAATGTTAGAAACTGTTTTTACATGTAATAGGTGAAAAATAAAATAAAATTAGAAATTGAATGAATAATTGAGTTGTGGCAGAGAAGGGAGAGTGAGCCATTAGTCCTTTGCAAGCATCTCAAAACAGATAACTCGGGCTAACTCTGGGAGCTGTAATTGACTCTTAGAAAATTCATGAAGCTCCTAAAGGTCTGATTATTCTTCAGTTTCTCCTCCCTATGTCTGTCCAATAATAGTCCCTGTAATATTCTCTGCTCACTTTAAAAAAAGCCTTACCTTCTATCTTTATATATTTATATATGTATGTATGTATGTATGTATTCAAGGCATAAAAGTGGTATGGGTGAGGCATTTAGGACCAAGAGACTTACCCAGGGTCACAGAGATAGGAAGTGTTTGAGGCCAAATTTAAACCCAAGTCCTCCTGATTCTAGACCTGGCACTCTATCCACTGAATCACCTAGCTGCCTCTTCTGTTCACTTTTTTCAACCTAAAATTTATCTGTATCCTAATTTTGCCTTAAATATAAAGAAACCAGGGATTAGTTGAAAACATATAAACTTTAAATTAGAGCCAAGAATCAAAATGCTATCTGAATTTTAGGCATGTTCCTAATGGGAGTTCTGAGCTATTGGTATTGTATTAATAATTTTTTTAAACTCAATAAAATATTAGAGAAATGTACTACTTGGACCTGAAGGCCATTGTGTGACTCTCGTGCAAGAAATGTGAGTTAATTATTGTAACAGTTGGACACCTTAAATCTCCAAAGGAGAGAGAGGAAGAGAGGAAAGTCAGTGATAACTTAAGTAAAGATCACACCTGAACTCCTCAGTAAGGAAGAGACAGGAGAAGCCTAGATTGAGAAGCCTAGACCTCCTCCAGAAGAGAAAAAGGAGCAGATAGATTTGTTATCTCCTTTTGCCTCACCAGAGTGAACAAAGATAAAACACTACAGTAAATAAGGTGAAATGAAAATAAGGTCTCAGTTGGTTGATGTGTATTACAGTGGATGGAGCCATGGATCTGGAGTCAGGAAGACCTGAGTCCAAATTCAACTTTAGACAACTACTAGTTGTGTGAATTTAGGCAAGTAATTTAACCTTTGTCTGCCTCAGTTTCCTCAATTGTAAAATGGGGGATAATAATAATGCCACCTCCCAGAGTTGTGGTGAGGATCAAATTTGGTAGTATTTATAAAGTGCTGAGCTCATGATTGCCTGGCACATAGTAGGCCCTAAACAAATATTTGTTTCCTTCCTTCTTCCTTCAATTGTCATAAAAAAAAAATAAACCAAGGGAATGTGTAAGCATGTAACAAGTGAGATAGTTGGAGCTGTTTAGGAAAACCTGATTTGCAGGGCAGAGCTAAGTAGCTAATATTCTTTTCAGCAATAATTAGGAGAAGAATGAGGGAATGTATGTACTGTAACCCTCTGAAGGGGGGAAAAACGGATTTAAAATCACAGGCTAATATTTTACATTCCCTTTTCAGACACCAATTGAGGATTTCAGTGCTAGCTGAGTGTTTTGCAACAATTTCATGTAGTATCATAGAATAAATTAGTCACAGAGCTATTCATACCCAAATCTAAAAAATTTCCAATCTCAGGTCCTGGATTTTTCATGTAAGTTGTGGCAATGATCTCCAAGAAAGAAAAAAGAAAGAAAGAAAAAAAAACATGCTTTGTGATATCCCTGTGCTTGTTTCTGTTTAGTTATTTGAGGAGACATTTGTTATACTGTCATTTTCTTTTATCCAAGACATTTGATAGAACCTGACTTCTACCCACTTTAAACAATGCCACATAAAATGCTTCACTTTCTCACATTTCCTCACCCAGTGGAGACTTCGCTTTACATTCTCCTATTAAATTACCTTTAGAGAATTCTGTTTCTGGAGGCCCACATTAATGACTATATTATGCAGCACGATAAATACAATACACACATACTACAATACACAAGAACCAAAATAAAACAATTTTCTAAAGAGTCGAATTTAGTAAAGTAGTTTCTAAATGGACATCCTAGGTAATTTTTATTATATATAAATAGGAGAGGACAGAAGAGTGGTTTGCTTTTCATAGGGATCATTACCTCTAGTTAACCAGCCTAAAGACCTGCAAGAGTTGTTGTAACTAGATAAGTTACTTTTCTCTCATCCTCTGTTTTTCCTTCTGTAAAATGGGGATGATAATATTTTGTATTGCCCACTTCACAGTGTAAGGAAACACTTTGTAAAGTTTAAAGTAAAAAGTATATATATATACATATATATATATTTATATATATGAATTATTATCATTAGGGAGGTTCCTTATGCAGGTATAGAGAGGCCTTGGGGCATAATGGAAATTCAATTCACGGGGCAGCTGGGTAGCTCAGTGGATTGAGAGTCAGGCCTAGAGACAGGAGGACCTAGGTTCAAACCCGGCCTCAGCCACTTCCCAGCTGTGTGACCCTGGGCAAGTCACTTGACCCCCATTGACCCTTACCACTCTTCCACCAAGGAGCCAATACACAGAAGTTAAGGGTTAAAAAAAAAGAAATTCAATTCACTTGTAAGTATTTATAAAGCACCTATTATGTTCTAGGAACGGAATTAGGGATACCATACAGGGGTTCACATGGGGTGGTTGAGAAAGGACTTGTATGAAGATGGGTAAATCTAAATGTATAAAAACCAACTCCTTGAAGAGAATTGAGGACTCTAAGAAGCAGAGATGAGAAAAAGAATGTATCCAAGGCATAAGAACAGCCTCTGCTATGGCATGATGGAATGGTTTGGGTGTTCCTCATGGCAGTTTGTTTGGCCTTCCTGGGGAGGAATTACTGAGTCAGTGCTGTGTTCTCCATGACTACCAGAGTCAGTGACCTTCTGTCCCTCAGCTCCACCTCCCCCTATCAGACATTAAAGCTTGTCTTGGGTTGTGTAGATCTACACCTCTACCCAGTCAAAATAAGCTCTGAGGCTGCCTCCATTTGAACTGTGATATTTCACTGAGCCCTGGACACATAGCCCTTGGAAGTATGTACACTTGCTGAAATGCTACAGGCTGTATTTTTACCCTTAGCATATAATCAATAATAAATCAATAGTACTCTACCAACAGAGAGTGTAATTCATAATAAAACATATAAAGCATAGGAAACAGTTGGAAATATGCTGCTTTCTTGTTTCTGGAAGTCATGGAGTCATAGAATTCTAGATTAAAAGCTATATAAGGACCTTAAAGATTTCTTCTCTTTCTTCTAGGAGTTCTTAACCAACTTTGTGCTATGAACCTCTTTCATGGCCTGGTAAAAACATAATATTTTCAAATGGAAAGAAATGCTAAAATTCAGTTGGAGGATAGAGAAAATTTAAATGTAACTTTTTTCCCATTCAAATTCATGACCCTCCTTGAAATGGATTCCAGGTAAAGAACTCTGATCCAATTCAATCATCTTCTATTTTAAATATGGAAAGGGAGGGTCCAGAGAGCTCAATTTGCTTGCGTGTGATTACATAGCTAATAACTTTTAGAAGTAGGATTTGAGTCTTTGCCACGCAAAGTTGGCACTCTATCCAGGCTGCCTCTCTAGGAACTACAGACAAATGATTGATTGGGTATCTAGAGGGGATCTAGGACAAATACAGTTTGTCTTCCTTTACATAGGTAAAGGATTACAAAACTTCCTCAGGATATTCAATCTATACTTTAGATAGGACTATAGACCAGTAGGTACAAATACAAGAATTCTGGAATCAGAGTCTTACTCACTCATGGAATCAGAGCTGAAGCATAGGATTCAGTGGGAGCTTAGATTCAGGAAGATTGGTAGCTTGTTCACTGAGGGACCTCTGACTTTGACCTTGGGTACAATATGTAAAATAAAATAAAATAATTTTCTATAGAGTAGAATTTAGTAAGGTCATTTTTAGGTGGACATCCTAATTTTATTTCTCATTATATATAAATGGAGGAAGATGGAAGCTTACTTGCCCATTATAAGGACTATTATCCCCTATCCTCCAGCCTAGAAGACCTGCAGAGCTGTTATAACTAAACAAGTGACTTCTCTCTGAACCTTGTTTTTTGGTAAAGTGGGGATAATAATACTTTGTGTAGTTCACTTCATAGGATTATTATGAAGAAACACGTTGTAAAGTTTAAAGTTACATACATATGTACATACGTACGTACGTGTACACACACACACACACACACACACACACACACACACATAGCGTGCCTTATTTCTCAGGTCCTGACATCGAAAGAAATAATTTTGAATCAAAATCAGCAAATCCAGATGCTCCTTGAGTCAGGCTTCTGCTTGACATAACAATGATCCTTTGCAACTAAACTTGGGTTGATCTGTGGAGCTGGATCTCTGCAAACCCAACCCAAATGGGTTTTATCTAATCTGGAAGGTTGCCAAACGAACAAATACACCCATAAAACCAGGAACATCCTGTTTTTTGGTACTAAGAAGTCCCCTCCTTAGTTATACTTACAGACCAACCATTCTTCTTCCCTAACCCTATGGAAACTATAGTAATCCAGGGCTTAATCCTACATATTGGACACTCCAAGCAGATGCTAAGAGTGTTACAACATGCATATCCCTTTTTTTCTTCTTCTATTAAACTTGTCTGTTTCTTCAACTGAATATTTTCATGCCTTTGCTTTAGGAGTCCCTGGACAATAGCAGAGATCCTGGTCAACTCTATACATAAACACGTATATGTAAGTTTATAAGCACACACATACATATATATATATATATACATATATATGTTGCTATACACATATATGTTTTCGTGTGTATATTATTTGTTCCAATTGGTTCAAGCTATCTCTAGAACACCCCTGACTTCACATGTAATGTTATTCACTCTATGTGTAACCTTTTCTTCTATTGTGAAGAGCAGCAAATTGGAAGTACTCTGGCAGAGCAAAAGCAGGGTGATATTCAAGGTCACAGGGAAAGGGACCAGGAAGCAAGTAAAAGTGATATATGTTTATGGATATATAAATGTTATATATGTTTATGGAAATTAAAAATTATCTGTAGGGAATGTTATTTTACATATTTTGATTTAACCATGTAATAAAATTTTGAATTTCTTCAGTTTAAATAAAATGCAAGCAAGGAAAATTGTTTATATAACTAAAAACAATTTTTTTTAAACCCTTGTACTTCGGTGTATTGTCTCATAGGTGGAAGATTGGTAAGGGTGGGCAATGGGGGTCAAGTGACTTGCCCAGGGTCACATAGCTGGGAAGTGGCTGAGGCCAGGTTTGAACCTAGGACCTCCTGTCTCTAGGCCTGACTCTCACTCCACTGAGCTACCCAGCTGCCCGACAATTTTTAATGGTTATCTTGAAAAATTAGTTATAGGTAAAATGCAATCACCTTGAGCTGTCATTCAAAGACTCTGGAAATATAGCTTTCCATTTTATTTCCCTAATCCTATTGAGTTTTCTCCTGCCTCTATGCATCCATGATTCTACCTCCTATTATTTCTTCAAGATCCAGTTCAATTGTGCCTCTTCCATGAAAGTTTCACTCACTATCTGTTACACCTCTTCAATTTGAATGTAGTTTGTCTCTCTCCATGTTTTCTTTTTTTTTTAATTAAATATGTTTTCTTTATAGGTTACTTAGGCTAATATAAGAAGAATTAATGTAGTATTTTAAGGTTCATATTTTCTTATAATACTCCTCCCTATTTCCATTCTGTTTTGTTCTTATTGCATTCTAACATATGTTTGCTTGTGTACATGTTGTACCATTTCTTGTTAGATTGTAAGCTCTCTGAGGGCAGAAAATAGTCTTTTTTTAACATGCATATGCTTAGTGATGAAAATTGTGCCTTACATACAGTAGGAGCTTTAAAAATGTTTCACAAGACAGAAAGGGGAGTTTTATTTTCTATCCTTTTTTTGAGGAAGAAAAGAGAATAATCATTTAAATAGCACCTACTATGTATCAGGTACTAGGTGCTTTAACAATTATCATTTCAATTGATTCTCATGACAACTATTCAAGGTAAATGTTATTATTATGCTTGTTTTATAGTTGAGGAAACTGGGGCAAACAAAGATTAAGTGACTTGTCCAGGATCACACAGTCAGTAAATGTCTGAGGCTGGATTTGAACGTAGATTTTCTTGATTTCAGGCACGGTGCTCTATCCATTAGGCCACCAACACCTTTCTATCACAGACTCATTTGGAATGTTTGATATACTACTCCAGGTAGGAGATATCAAAAAGGAAGGAAAAAACAATAGCTGGAGTAGCATCCTAAAGCAATATCATCTCATGAGCATGAGCCATAATACCTGGAAGATGACTGTTTACCCTCTCCCCACTCTACAGCCTTTTCTTGTCAGAGTGAACAAAATATAACTAAATTAAAGGTGAAATAAAAATCTCTCCTACAGTGTAATGAAGAAACTATCCAAGTTTAAAAATATACTGACTTGCCTCAGGCACTGTCAGCATTCTGAGAACAGATTCTAGCTATAATAATTAGAAAGTTCTGAAGTCAAAGAAAAAAAAAACAAAGCAAAAAGTACCCAAAAAAGTTTTAATTATGTAAAAATCTCAACATAAACTCCCTATTTTCTGACATAAAGCCATTTGAGATGAATTACTATTTATTTCCAGGAGATTACTCTTAAGCAGTTTCCAGGGCTAAGAGATACTTATCAGACTCAAAACACAGCAAAACCCTACATGTTTCATTCTGATAGAAATCATGAAGACTTAAGTGATGGATTTGAAGGGTAGATCAAAATGCAGCCATCTCAGAATTACTTGGAAAAGAACTTAGAAAAACAAAAGAGCAAGAACATTATAGTTCAGGAAATTATCAAGGGAAATTTCCCACAACTGATGAATATAACTGTTGAATTGCCAAAAGAAAGAATCCACAAGACCTTGACATGGAAGAATCCAAAATTTAACAAACCTAAACACATCAATGATAAATTCTAATATAACAATATGGAAAATATACAACCAGGGAACAGTAATCAAGATCATAGGAGAATTTTTAAAGGGAATAAAGTCTGAATTAGAGAAAATGGAGTTCAACATCGACAAGATTAGGAAATATAGACCATGAACCCAGAAGCATCTTTTCAGAAAAATGCAATTTATACTATGAAGATAGGAAATGACTGACGACTAAAGCTTTGATTCTGACAGATTTACATAATGAAAACAGTAATGTGGACTAAGTGAAAGGAGAAAATGACCTGGCTTCTTTAATTTACCTTTTATATTGCTCCAAATTAATTTGTGTTCTTTACCAAAGAGGATCTAACTCTAACTAAAATATCTACTTAGTTACCCATACAAGACTTTGATCTTTCTCAGACTTAGGAGTAGACAAAGAAAGATCTAATCTAGAATCACCCTGTCTGACTTTTGTAAATAGATTGTGGTGGACTAGAATTTAAAAAGCTGCGAGCCTGTCCTCTTCTTTTCTGGGGGAGATAATCACCCAAAGACCTAGGGCACATTCTCCCATAAACATACATACCTTTAGTAGGGGAAAGTAAGCACACATAGGTATCATGCCAATGATGCAAGGTCAAAAAATATTTTGATATCATTTATCAATCTTTCTTTTCACCTGGCCTGCCTGTTCTCCATAGTAATATTAAGAGGACCCACACCCTCATTGGTGAGTTGTCTTTGAGTGGGCACAGTATTCTCTAATAGCCCTATAGTAAGTGATATGTTCCATGGATATGTTGTTCAACTGGTCCCCTAATCTTTGTTTAGTGTTACTTTTGTAGATGCTAGGTGTGGGTGGTCTATTCTGTTGTTGCTCAATTTTTTAGGGGCACAAGAACCATCTCAGTTTTCAGTTTTCTAGGGCAGAGATGTCAAAATTTCCAAAACAAAAAAACTAGCCCTTGGCCAGAGAGCTGTACACCATCTCTAGTGAGGCTTGAAGTAGACTAAAATATATTTGGGAAATATTGAATAAACAAACATACAATATAATAAAGATAATATTACTAAATGCAATATAATATAGATAATAGTAATCTGTGGTTTTTGAAGTCAAAATGTAGCCCACAAGGAGCCTTACAAATGGTTTAGTGGCCCTCATTTCTTTTTTAACACCACTGTTCTAGAGTATAGTGGGCAAAACTTTCTCCTAACAAGATCAGACTGACAGCTAGTTAATTTTTATGAGGGTCATCTATGCACAAACCCAGGGTATCATTCTTAGGGAACAATCGAGCTTTTGCAAACACTGTTCAATGGTGGATACTTATTTACCATTTCTCAATTGACTAAAAGATCCATGTAACATCCAAATGTTCTTATAGTTAGTTAATTATGAAGAAACATTTGATTTGGTAAAGTAAAATGATACCTTCAAGATTTTCTTCCAACAAGATGCCTCCCAGCCATGCATTTCAAAACTATTGAATATTCTTTAATTGCTATTTAAAAAAAACACCTGTTCAATGACCCTATGATCAGAAATATAAGGTAGGGCATAGAACAGTGAGATATTTGTGTGCCAAAAGTATTCACCACTATGTGGAAGAAATCCATTGTAAATTTCCATTTGAAGAGAGATTCTATATTGGTAGTAAGGTCCTCTAGTCACTCCTGTTTGGGGGTGACATTAGGCTGAATACATCTAGCTCCAGAACATTGTAATGTCTCTTGCAAGAGATCTGTATTCACTCAAAAGATTTTTGCCAGACTACCCACATAGGAAAGGCCAAGTAGATGAAGAATGTTGTCTATTGCCTAAATTAAAATACTTAGAATAGAGTCTTATAAAGCTTATCTATCAGCATGTAAATCTAGAACAAGCAGTGAAGAGGGACAGTTATTTAGGCTTCTAGTTGCATAGGAGAAGAGGAGTGCAGTGGATGACATTTGAGACATCATAAAGCAAATATGATGACTCCCAAGCTCCCCCACCAACGAAATTCATCTTCATACCAACATTATATTGCTGTTTCTATATGGCAGTGAGACATGAAATGCAGCAATGACTCGAGAACTAAAAATTATTATCACTCAAAGCACCATGGAGACATTCATTGTGGGTGTAAGTAAATTATGGCATATGAACAATAAGGAATTTTGAAGAATATATGATAAGAAGAGGAAAATGAACTAGTGATATAGCAAAGGGGAGAATGGCAGGTGGACAGTCACCATGTTTCACTGGTATCTTATTGATGTTAGCAAAAAGGAAGGAAGGAATCTAGCATATTGTCACAAGGTGGATCCCCTGGGGCAAATTTATGGGAGGAGTTAGGAAGAATCTTCTAGGGTAGGCAGCTATGGATAGGGTAGGCCTAAATATAGAGAACTCCTAGAGGAGAAAACTTCCTTTAATAATGCAGGTTGCCATCTTCTCTGCAACTTAAATTCTTAGAGAATTGACAATATTTAAAGGTTAAATAATTTGCTCAGGGACACACAACCATTATGTGTCAGAAGGCAAGACTTACCGAGTCTTCCTGATTTTTTTTCTTAAGGTAATCAGAGTTAAGTGATTTGCCCAGGGTCATACACCAAGGAAGTATCTGAGGCTACCTTTGAGCCCAGGTCCTGAAGTCTTCCTGATTTCAAGGCCAAATCTCTTATCCACTAGACCAACATGTCACTTTTCTATATTTTAAAACAATAAAATTACATGGAAATAATTCTAGAAATTTTATAATTCTTTACTTAAAGAGTATTTTATGATTGTATTTATTTTGATTTGATTTTTAAAAGTTTTATCGATGAGTTTTACTGTTATTATTACACTTACATAGCTACCACACTCTGTGAAAGGTCTCATGTAGCAAAATAATGAATCAAAACTAGCATCCAAGTTTCCTTATTTACTAATTTAGGCTAGTCCTTAGGGAATACAAATTACATGTATCACATATTTGATAAGTCTGAGGGAGTTGCTTAGAGTTCACAAAATTTAAGTGACTTGTGTTGGTCATGTAGTTAGCAAGTGTGAAAGGCTAGTATTTGACTCCAAAGAGGCAGCTAGATGGTAACAATAGATAGAATGCTAGGTCTGGAGTCAGGGAGATCTGAGTTCAAATCTGACCTCAGACACTAGCTGTGTGACTCTGGGCAAGTCACTTAACTCTGTTTGCCTCCATTTCCTCATCTATAAAAAGAGCTGGAGGAGAAAATAACAAACCACTTCAGCATTTTTGCCAAGAAAACTCCATAAGGAGTCACGGAAGCAAACACTTTGGAAAATGACTAAACAACTTTTCTCCAAATCCAGTACTAATACTAAGCTACTCTAATCCAAATTAGTAGGGTTACATTAAAGTATTTCGTCTGACCAAAACAAAAAGGAAGGCAAATTAGTAGTTGCAACTTAGGATTGCAGAGAAAGTTGAGAAGACTGCATTTTTTGAGAGAGTCTTTTAATGTCATTCAAGGCTTATAATGAAATCGTGGTTCTATTCTCTTTTAATGTGAATTGTCCCTTACCCTGCATGTCTGCAATATATCTTACATTAAGTTTTGTAACTTAAAAGCCAAAATTATCATATTTGCAATTCATTCTACTACCAATTTAGCTCTTGTTTTGTTGTTAACCCCAATTGGATGGGAAGTGGCTATTTTTAGCTAGATGAAATGAATCATCATATAATACAGCTGATTTTGTTTTTATGATCAAAAACTCTAATCTTGCCAGTGCTGCTTCAAAGCTGCTGTGTATCTTTCACACTCCTCCACCCTGTAATTTATAAGCACTATGGGTTTCAAATAAAAAAAAAAAGAAAGAAACCCTACAGTATTTTTATTAGCTGCTGAAATGCATTAGTGTGCATACACTTTGAACTATATGGAAGATGATAGACATTCCTGTAATTGGGATAACTTATATAGTTTCCCGACTAGTTCTCTCTAATAACCTTTGCATTGTTTTATCCCTAGGATTTATTGATGCCCTGGAATAGCTCTTGCTCAGTCCCTGGACCACTGGGGGCATTTGTGGGAAAGGGCAGTGCACGTGGCCCACTCGCTGACCTGAGAAGCTCCATAAATCAGATCCCACATTAGCCTGTGATGGTGAACCAGATGGCAGCTGTTGTTGGAGGGGCTCAACGGGAATCAAGGCCTGTGATCTTTCCTCTTGCTAACAGGCCTAATTTTTTATGGCTGTCATCATACTTGGCATGGCTGAGGGGTGACATGAAGAGACACAGAGAATAGGGGTCATGAAAGAGATAGCAAGTCTGAATGGCTTTGGGAAGTGTTTCTTCTCTCTCCCAAGGGGGAAAGTAGGACAGGCCTTTCTGTTTTCCTCATTGGGGAGAGGGCTTTGGCCACACACCCTGACTTCCTGAAGGGATTCAGCACATTTAGTTCAATTCCACACTTAATGAATATCTCCAATGCACACAAGTCACTCTGCTGGGCTATTGGAGTATCTCAGTAATAAAAACAAACCCAAAACAAATATCATACAGGAAGAAAGGAATAGGAAGGAGGTCTGATTGAATTTCTTCACAAACATGGTAGGGGTCTATTAGCTACAGTACCTTATTTCCCCAAATGCCTTGTTTCGTGAGGAAACTGGTGGACCATGAAACAAAAACAATCACTGGGGGGTGAAGGGTGAAGGGAGGAAAGAAAAAAAAAAAGAAAAAAAACCACTTGTTGAGTATGATACACTTGGAGAACATTTCTAAAAAGAATGATAGTAATCACTGACATTTATATGACATTTTAAGTTTTTAAAAGTGCTTCACACATATTACTTCACTGGATGATCACAACAACCCTCTGAAATAAGCTCTGTAGATACCATTATCCCAGTTTTACAGATGAGGAAATTGGGAATCAGAAAGGTTAAGTGACTTGACCAGAGTTACACAGCAACTCTAGTAAATGTCTGAGTTGGGATTTGAACAAGACATCACTGACTCTAAGTCTGGTCCACTCTCATACCAAAACATACTCTGAACAGGCAAAAGGAGTTTTCTAGGGGCAAAGGACATGGTGGAGAGGGGTGGCAGGAGTGGGGTGAGGGGCAGGTTGAGGTGGTCTCCCAACCAGAAGCTGCGGGACAGAGAAAGAATCATGAAGCCAGGCCTGCAGTACCTGGTTAGTGTGTATTAGCCAAGGAGATCCGGTCATTAAGATAGAGTGAGACCACAGTGTGTGTAACGGCCTGGACCCCAGAGTGGAGTGGAGTAAACAGTTTATTACCAGTCATTGCTCACTGTCGGTGTGGTCCAGGCAAAAGCCTCCAACAGCCTGCCTCTCACACCACCTCCCAGGGAGAACAGAGCGCTGCAGGGCAGGGGTGCAGGGCTAACCCTGAACAGAGAGTACAGGAGCCCAGAGGAGATAGTAATAGAATACCAGATGCTGCCGACTGATTTATAGAGTAAGGGAGTGGATCTATTTATTTAAGGTTTAAATCTAGCAATGGATCATTGATGGGCTAAGGCAAACAGATGAAGCAGAAAGATCAGGCAAATCCCATTATGGTGAATTGTAGGACACCATCTAATTTCTGGGGAAGTATTTGGAGTGTTTTAGATCTTTTTTTTTTTTTTTTTTTTTTTTTTTTTTTTTTTTTTTTTTTGGTGATGCTATTTGGTCTAGTATCCGGTGATGACCATTGCATAAACGGCTTACATTCTCATATCTTGCTAACCTATAGGCAAGTTCTCAAGAACAACCTAATCCCTTATAATCAACCCCCTGAACAAGAGAGGGGTCTGATCGTGGCCTAAAGTAAATGTGGAAAGAGCTCCTGCTGTTCTGGAGGAAGGGAGCATTTGTGACAGGCAGCCTGGAGATCAAATACAGCCGTCTGTTAAATCCCCAAGCAGCTGAACTCCATTTTCCAAGATAAATTGTTCAGGGAAGGCATAATGTTTCCTTTTTAAAGATGTCAGGCCACAGGTTAGACTTTTCTTAGTGGAGGACAAACTAATTTGTAGGTCAGGTAGGCAGAATTTTTTTTAACTGACCTTTCCTCAGGACTAGAGTTAGGAATCTGGCTTTTTCTGAAGCACATTAGAGATTTGCCACAGTCTATCAGCTTAAGTTTCTTCCCTCCTCCTTCCCAACAAAAAACAGGTCTAAGAAAACTAGGTTAAGAGACAAAGGAAATGAAGATCATCAAATCACCAAAAGGAGAGGTCATCTTAAGTCAAACATTTTTGTCTTGAGACTCCTTTATATTCTTAACATTTGTTGAGGCCCCTCCCTCCAAGAGCTTTTGTTTATTTGAGTTATATCTATTACTATATACCATATTAGAAATTAAAACACTTCATCATTATTGTGAAAATCATTTTGACCTAAAGACCCCTCTGATATGGTGTTTAGGATGGCCAGGTCCCTCGGAGCACATTTTGAAAACCACTGATACAGAGGAAAAAAACATATTTCAAGGAGGTTAACTATTTTTCCCAAGGCCATGTACTTAGCAAACATCAGAAGGAATATTTGAATTTAGTACCTCTAACCCTTAATAAGTGCTCTTTCCACTTCCTTTCACAGGTTTGTTCCCCCTTGAATTGATCTGCCTAGGCCTGGACTGTGGCATCCCTAATAATGACGGCAATTCACCTCTCCACACATTTCTTTCTAAAACCCTGTTTTAGAAAATATTTTTAAAAACCTCCTCAAATTTTACACAAAGTGAAAAACAAGGCTCAGAGAAGTTAAATTTGCCCATGGTTGCATAGCTTGTAAAAGATTGGACCCAGGATTTACTCCTTCGTCATCTGACTCATTCTTTCAGTCATTCATTACTATGTACAATGTGCTACATGTTGGGGATATAAAGGCAAAAATGAAATAAATTGACCTCAAAGAGCTTATCGTGGGATACAACATTTCAAATACGTACAAACATATACAAAGTAATTTTCAGGCAGAAGGCTAAAACACTAACCCCTGGGGGAAATAAAGAAAGGCTTCATTTTAGAAAAGCATAAGATTGAAACAGAAGGTTAGTAACAAAGTGGGCCTTGTTGGCTCTAAATCCGGCATTTTTTTCTATTACAAAGTATTCATACCTCCAATATCCACAGTTAGTCTGATATTTATCATTTGCTTTTCTCCTTCTTTAGTAAGGCTTTACCAGTTAACTAAGAGCTTGAGAACTTCTTCCTACCATGCTTGCTAAAGACAAATACCATTTTTTTAAAAAATATTTTTCCATGGTTACATGATTCATGTTCTTTCCCTCTCCCCCAAACTCCCCCTGCCTCCCTGTAGTCGATGCACAATTCCACTGGATTTTACACGTATCATTGATCAAGATCTAATTCCATATTATTGATAGTTGCACTAGGGTGATCGTTTAGTGTCTACGTCCCCAATCATATCCCCATCAACCCATATGTTTCAGCAGTTGTTTTCTTTTGTTTTTCTTCTCCCACAGTTCTTCCTCTGGATGTGGATAGTTTTCTTTCTCATAAGTTCCTCAGAATTGTTCTGGATCATTGCATTGTTGTTAGTAGAGAAGTCCATTATGTTTGATTATGCCACAGTGTTATCAGTCTCTGTATATAATGTTCTCCTGGATCTGCTCCTTTCACTCTGCATCAATTCCTGGAGGTCATTCCAGTTCACATGGAATTCCTCCAGTTCATTATTCCTTTGAGCACAATAGTATTTCATCACCAACAGATGCCACAATTTGTTCAACCATTCCCCAATTGAAGGACATTCCTTCATTTTCCAATTTTTTGCCACCTCAAAGAGCACAGCTATAAATATTCTTGTATAAGTGAAGACAAATATTTTAGTCCTTTTCTCTCCCTTCTACTTGTTCTTCCACCACCCACATCTATCTATTAAACTACAAATGAAGTTAACATCCTTCATCATTTTCCACCACTGGAGTCCTAATGTCAGCAAAGTGTTGTTTTTTGTTGTTTTTTCCGTGATGCAAGGTTAAAAGGAAATGAATGTGAAAATTGAGATGAGAAGTAAGAAATGGGACTTGGAAATGTTTATGACTGCAAATACTCAGTAGCTACTCTGGTAATCAGAAATAAGCACCATTCTCAATGGGGAGAAGAGATAGCATGCCAGGACCAACATGAAGTCATAGTAACCTTAATGTATTATGACTGAAACCTAGCCACATGACCAGCCTCACTCAGTCTAAGCCTTTGGCAACTGAAGGTTTGACTCAGGATACTAGCATCTTTCTCTCCTGACCAATCTGCTTTCTTTCTTGTTGCTATGACCATTGCCCTATCCTTCTCCCTCTCTTCTGCCAGCTTGTATTGTCATACCATATTGGCAGCTAGGTGAGTCAGTGGATAGAGAATGAGCCGTGGAGTCAGGAAGACCTTAGTTTATATTCACCCTCAGACACTAGCTGTGTGATCCTTGACAAGTCTCTTAACTCTGCCTCAGTGTCCTCCTGTATAAAATGCACTAGAGAAGGAAATGGTAAACCCCTCCAGTATCTTTATCAAGAAGACCTCAAATGGAGTCACAAGGAATAGAACATGGCCAAAACACTGAAAAACAGCTTCAGTCCAGTTTCAGTCAACTGTAACTGTGGGTTCAAAATTATTAGAGTCTAAAGTCACAGAGCTCTATAATATCTTCAAGATTGGACAGCGCCAGTATGCCTTGGAACAACCTGATCTAAGAAAAGACTATGGTATAATAGTTTTTGAAAGATAATCACTTATTACAATTATGACAGACAATTCTGTATTAACCTAAGTAATGGATCACACATCCTCTTTACAAGTTTTGTTTGTCTAAAATTTTGCACCAGTTCCATGGAAAGGAAATCTGTGTGTCCTTTGGTAAGTCTGTTTAGGCCCTCTGAGGATACATTGAAGATCTGCCACTGAGGAAAACATTTTTTAAAGAGTAATTTTTACTTCTATGATTTTTACAGTTTTAGAAAAGCAGCAGTGTATTCACTGACTAGGAAATAAGGACAACCTGGGTTTAATTCCTATAAATTTCATGCCCCTTACAGAATGACCAGGACAGCAACTGGTAGAGCTCACAGGCTAATGGAGAAAACAATATGAAACCTTTTATGGACAAACATTACACACACAGATACATTGTGCATTTTTTAACAGAGGGAAAGTACTTCAATGATCTGTACTGGTAGAGGGAGTTTCTTAATCTGGGAACTCCTAACACCAATGAAATCACAGTTTCAGACCAAAAGAAACACACACACACACACACACACACACACACACACACACACAGTTCAAAAGCCTTTTGTGGACTAGTTCTGAAAGTTTCATACTCATTTTGGGCATCGTTCTTGAAAAAAAAATTATGTTTCAAAAAAATCAAATTACAAATCAACCTTTGGACAAAATTTGCTTGCTTGTGGGAGTGAGAGGATAAGTACGAGAGGTACTGCCTATATAAATGTATGTTATAAGAATAGAGGTTTAATTAAATAATACATTTTCTATGAGAGAAATTTTAGCCTTTAGGTTCTCAGTCATATTCCCCCCCAAAAAGATCAGCTAGATGGTACAATAGATTGAACAGTGGGCCCAGGGTCAGAAAGACTCAACTTCAAAATAAGTTCCAATATTTATTAGCTTTGACCCTGTGTAAGTCACAACTTATTTGCCTCTGTTTCCTCATATGTAAAATAGAGCTAATAAGAGCATCTATTTCCCCAGGTTGTGGTGAGGATCCAATGCGATAATAATTGTAAAGTGCTTATCACAATGCCTAGCACATAGTAATGTGCTAATAGTAATGGTAGCTATTACTTAAGCACTTATATCAGTCCTTCTCTGCCTCCAACCTATGGACTTTTTGAGTTTTATGTTCAAAAGAGTCAAAACAAACAATGAACATTTAAAAGAGATTGTCAGTACTTTTTTATTCTTGATTTTAAAAAATAATTCTTTTTTGGTGGAGGTGGTAAAAGGTTGTATAGAGCTGTATTTTTTGTATTTTAAAAAATGTTCTTAATATTTTGGTTTTATTTTCTGTTTCAAACTATCTCTTTCCCCATCCTGCACTATAGAAAGTGTGTGTGAATAAAACTATGCCACATATACTTCTATTTATCAGTTCTTTCTCTAGAAGTGGATATTCACAGTTATTCTTCAAATAATGTTGACATTCTCATGGTTCTGCTCATTTCACTGTTCATTTTCTAAAATCAACTGGCTCGTTATTTCTTACAGCACAGTAGTATTTTTTTATAATTTCATATATATTGGATTAGAATGCCATAGCTTTTCTCTTTTCCCCCTAAAAATTTAAAAGATCTTTTATTTGGACATGTCATTAATTCCTTTAGTCTTACTAGGGTTTGATCATAGGATTATATCATATCCTATATATCCCATATATCATAGGATTATAGATTTTGAGGTGGAAGGGACTCAAAGGTATCCTAGTCTAATAACATCATTTTACAGATGAGAAAACAGACTCAGAAAAGTTTAATGACTTGTGTATGGTCACAGAGCTAGTAAGTGGCACAGGTTAGATTTGAATTCACGTCTCCTTGATTCCATATCTAACATTTAATCGTTACAAAATGTTGTTTCTCTGAAATAGGCAAACACTAGTTTTATTCTATACTGCAATACTGGAAAGGGTTTCAGAGGGGTCTTTGGAAGTAACAACCTTCTCTCATAGTATTCAGTTTGTTCTTTTGACCTCATATTACAAAGCTAACCTAATCCTAAGGTCTGAAATTCTAAAAGATGTAATTAGAACTCTATAGCCTTTCCTTTCCTTAATGACATTTTCCAAGAAATTCTTAGGAGTTATCTTAACAATATGCCCAATTTTATTCTAGAATGGAGTTTCATCTTCAGAGCATCTTACTCTTTTACATACCCTCTATCAAAGTGAGTTCCATTAATCAAATCATTAGTCTGATTTATGTGACCTCTTTGTAGTTGTTTAATTACAACTCTTTATGACCCTATTTGGTGTTTTCCTGACCAAGATACTGGAGTGATTTAACATATCCTTCTCCAACTCATTTTACAGATGAGGAAACTAAGACAAATAGGGTTAAGTAACTTACAGAGAGTCACATGGGTAGTAAGTATCTGAGGACAGATATTAACTCAGTTCTTCTTGACTCCAGACCTAGTAGTACCCACTTCACCACCTAGTTGAGCCTCATGAGACTTTTAGGATTTTCTAATGGCTTTCACAGTCTTGCCAACATTTGACACATCTCAAACAACTGACCATTCCCATCTGTTATCCAGTACTTATATGCTTTTTTTATCCCAGGTGAATCTAGTTTACAGTGGATCTGCCAAATTGAAATTCCAAAAACACAGGCCTTATGTCCTTTTTTAAGAAGCTGTGGTGGCTCCTTACTTCCTTTAGGATAAAATGCAGTCTTGTAGGGATAGCTAAGAGGCATAATGGATAAAACGTTGGACCTGAAGTCAGGAAGTATTCATCTTCCTGAGTTCAAATCGGGTTTTAGACAGTTAAATCTGGTATTGGACAGTTAATAGCTTTGTGGTTCTGGACAAATCACTTAACTCTGTTTGTCTCAGTTTCTTTTCTTTTAAAATGAGTTGGAGAAGGAAATGGTAAACCATGTCAGTATCTTTGCCAAGGAAGTCCCAAATAGGGTTGCAAAGAGGTGTATATAACATCAAACAAAGTCTTCTGTTTGGTATTTAAAACTCTTCACAATCTCACTCTTCATTTCCCAGAGTGGATGGTTGCATATTACTTCTACACAGACACACACACATACAACATTCTAAAGAGATAGCCTTTCATCCTTGCTGATATACAAATATTACCTGTCAATTGTCCATATCCATGCCACTGTAGAAGGTGTCTCTCATGATGGGAATGCTCTCTTATCTCAGCTTTATGCCTCACTCTCTTAAAGATTCAACTCAAGTGCTAATTCCTACAAAAGGGCTCATTACCACTTCCATCATATGAATACTCCCTCAATTATTTTGTCTTTAAATGTACATATATATTTATTTAGATATCTTACTTAGCCATATATATGGTATTTCCCATATTCTGTTTCCCACAGAAGCTCCTTGAGAGCTGAGATTATCTCACTTTTATATTTGCATCCATAGTGATTAACAGAAAGGCTGGCACATTGTAGGAGCTTAATAAATGCCAATTAATGAAATAGAATTCAACTGAATCTCCTTGGCTTAGAATATTTCAGACTTCCTATGGAAAATTTACATTTTGAAAGCTTGTGATACCAGGTATGACCCACTTCTATTGTTCATTTTCTGAAAATAAATAGTTTCCATTCCAAAAGCATAATTCCAACTGAACCACATTCTGGAATCACAATTGCTTGCCAGAGGAAGCATTAAAAAATAGCCTTTAGTTGTAGTTCCATTTCCTATCACAAGAAAAATATAGTCACTTGGAGAAATCAAAATAAAATAAGATGTATTTTTGTTGTTGTTGTTGTCATTGTTCGCGTTTTTAAATCAAGATAGTATGAAATGGAAGAAAAATAAACATAAGCAGGACAATAATATACTCCCTCCCAAAGCCTGGGAAGAAGCTTCCTTACTGGAAATATTTCACAGAGAAGTGATACTGTATAAGTGCTGTTGAGGTTCAATGGATTTCATAAGAAACCAACCCCACACATGAAAGAAAGTTGGAGGATTTGACATTGTTTAGCCTAGAGTAGAGAAGATGTTATTGGGGTGGTGGTGGGGATAGGATATGATATTTTCAGATTTTATTTATATATTTTGTTTTCATGTTACAAAACATTTATAGATCATGCATACTTCATTAGTTAAACAAAACTCATAATACAGTGAACCCATCTGGAAGTACACATAACATTGAACATCTTAGCACCCTCCACCTCTTTATTTTAAAAAAAATTTATAGAATTCTATTTTCTATCTCTCCCACTCTCACTCCACTGAGCAAAAAACATTTTTATAACAAAAACGTGTAATCAAGCAAAAAAAATTCACTCAGTAGCTCTATAAAATATATGCATGTATATCCTATTTTGTATTCTAAACCCTTTACCTCTCTATAATGGATAGTGTGGTTCGTTATTAGTCCTCTGGTATCATGAATGGTCATTGTATTGATGTTTTAGTAGCTTTCAAAGTTGTTTGTCTTTTCAAGTATTGTTTTTTTTAACATTTATTAATATTCATTTTTTAGAAAAGTTAACATGGTTACATGATTCATGCTCCTACTTTCCCCTTCACCCCCCGCATTCCCCCCACCCATGGCCAACGCACATTTCCTCTGGTTTTAACATGTGTCATTGATCAAGACCTATTTCCAAATTGTTGATAGTTGCATTGGTGTGGTAGTTTCGAGTCTACATCCCCAATCATGTCTGCCTCAACCCATGTGTTCAAGCAGCTGCTTTTCTTCTGTGTTTCCACTCCTGCAGTTCTTCCTCTGAATGTGGGTAGCGTTCTTTTCCATAAGTCCCTCAGGATTGTCCTGGGTCATTGCATTGCTGCTAGTACAGAAGTCCATTAGATTCTATTTTACCACAGTGTATTGGTCTCTGTGTACAATGTTCTTCTGGCTCTGCTCCTTTCGCTCTGCATCAATTCCTGGAGGTCTTTCCAGTTCACATGGAATTCCTCCAGTTTATTATTCCTTTGAGCACAATAGTATTCTATCACCAGCATATACCACAATTTGTTCAGCCATTCCCCAATTGAAGGACATACCCTCCTTTTCCAGTTTTCTGCCACCACGAAAAGCGCAGCTATAAATATTTTTGTACAAGTCTGTTTATCCATGATCTCTTTGGGGTACAAACTCAACAATGGTATGGCTGGATCAAAGGGCAGGCATTTTTTTATAGCCCTTTGAGCATAGTTCCAAATTGCCATCCAGAATGGTTGGATCAGTTCACAACTCCACCAGCAATGCATTAATGTCCCAATTTTGCCACATCCCCTCCAGCATTCATTACTCCCAGTATTGTTTTTAAGTAAATAACTAAATTGTTCCCATGGTTCATCGTAATTTCATCATTCACCGATTTTAACAGTTCAAAAAATTGTCTATCTTAAAGCATTTAAGGAACTATGTGAAAGAGGGATTAGATTCCTATTTCATTTCATTAAAAAAATTTTTTTAAACCCTTACCTTTCATCTTAGAATCAGTACTATGTATTGGTTCCAAAGCAGAAGAGCAGTAAGGCCTAAGCAATGGGGGTTAAGTGACTTGTCCAGGGTCACACAGGTAGGGAGTGTTTGAGGCCAGATTTGAACCTAGGATCTTCTATCTCTAGGCCTGGCTTTCAATCCACTGAGTCACCCAGCTGCCTCCTCCTGCTTCATTTTAGAAGGCAAAGTCAGGAACAATTGGCAGAATTTGTGAAGAGGAATATTTAGGTTTGGCCAGTTAAAATTGTTTAGTAATTCATCTGTCCAGAAGTAGAAAAAGCCACCTGTTGGTGTTAGATGAATCCTCTTAGAAGAGGCTATATTACCACTTGCAAGGAATGTGGTAGTGGCTACATCATTTTTGAGTATGGGCCAGACTAGATGGCTGCTGGGATCACTTCCAATTCTAAAATGTCATGATTTTGTGGGCATATGTAGTTAGAATATTTGCCTTCTCTATTTCCAACACCAGAAAGTGCTTTGGCGTTTTGAGTTTCTATCTAAATTATTTTTTTCAAAGCATTAATTACCTTACCCAATAAAGTATTTCTGGTACTCCAAGGAAGCTTATTGAAGCAGTGTTGGACTGACATCAGATGACCTGGGTTCAAATCCTGCCTCTGCAATTTACTAGCTATTACCTTGGGGAAGTCACTTCATCATTCTAGGTCTAGGCTTCAGTTTCCTTCTCTGTAAAAATAATGGCATTGAATTAGATTTTCTCAAAGTCCTCTTTCACCTCTAAGTCCTATGACACTTCTTTTAAAGTTAGATGTTGAAGTTGAAAAAGTCTGCTTTTCCTATTTTAGGCCTGGATTTCGTTGGAAGGTCTAGAAAGTAAAAAATCGAACTAGGGAAATATCTTCTCTTTCTTCCTCTTATTGTGCCTTTTCTTTCAATTCTCTTTCTTAATGTGTTTTAGGAATTAATTGCCCAGCAGCTATCTAATTTGTACTAGATGCATGATGTGACTATTGGAAACAAGTATCATAGGTTATACCCAGGAAGCTTCTTGAGGGAATTGAGCAACATTCAAAGATTCTAAAAACACTGTGTATTTGGCAGAGAAAACTCTACATGCTATGAAAATCATGTAAGATCTATTCCTTGAAATCCATGTTAGAAAGTCAGACTAAATTTTCCACTCTATTGTGCCAAACTAGGCTACCTTTGAGACCATCTACAAATAGTACAAAGAAAGAACATTGGGAAACTGAGCTTTGATAGGTTAATTAATTAAGAAAATATAAGAAACAGAAGATACACACAAAAATATTATTATTGGAAATGGGATTTTACTAAAGAATTTTTATATATGGAAATTGCTTCAAATTCAAACCATGTTTGAAAGTGTAAGCATATGGGTGGCAGGATGGAGGGTAACAGCTATGTTCCAAATATTTTTATGAAGAGATGAAAATGCCAACTCATCCAATCCTCTATTAAAATAACAGTTAAGTAAATCAGTTTAGATCTCATTTGCTTTTGAAACAGTCAACCCTAAGCCGTCCTTGAAGTCCCAGCGATTTATATCATATCCCATGAATAATGAAGACGGTAACAATCTAACCAGTTATCTTTATTCAGACAAGAAGAAAGAGGAAGAGATTTATGTTTGTCCAGCATGATATGGCAACTACTCATTGGGAAATTGAATGAAAACACAGAGGTAAAATACACAAGAATTTATGGAGAATAACAATGGGTCAAGTTTCCCCTAAATTACCAGATGCCATCTTTTCTCATGAGTGCTGATTTTGGCTGATAATTGATTTTTTAAAAGAGATCAATCAAACTTTTTTCCCTTGTCCAATTCATACGTCACTTTTTTCTACAGCACTCAAGTTCATATGCATAAAGGGCATATTCATTTTAAATATACTTTTAGAGCATTTTTGAAGATATTATTATTTGAGGGAGGGTAATAACCAGATGTTAGTTATGCTTCCCAGAGCTATCATCAAGAAGAAAGGGATTTAAGAGGTCTAGCTTTGGGTTCAGGCAAACATTACTCAGAGTCTACCTTTCCAAACCCAGGGAAAGCTGTCATTGAATTTAGGATAGTTTTTCAGGAAGGAGCTGATGATAATGGCCAAGGAAAGACAAATCCTGCAGCATAGTCAGGGAAGGAGAAGCTGAGGGATGTCCTTCAGAAGAAGTTTCCAGGTCAAAGATGATTTCTACCAGACAATAGCAGGAAGAGGGAGCCAGTGATTTATAGTGCCTGAAATCACGAGATAGAAATTCACCTGGCTACTACATTTACCCTGGGAGAAACTATTCTTCTGAGTGTCAAGAAATCCTTTCAACTTCTTTCTTTGTATCTTATCTGTTGAAACACATAGCATTCTGATGTCATTCTCCCAACCAATACTTGTACTAATAGATTGAGCTCACAGAGCAGAGAGAGCAAATTTCCACTCAGGGTTACTCCCTAAGACAATGAAGAACTGAGAAATTGTCTAATACTATGCCTCCATTATACTCTTTCTACTCTATATTGCTGGTTATTACTGGCCAAATTTTAATTAGTTGAATTCACTTTAATAAATACTAATCAATTGGCATCAATTATAAGTTATGGAGGGATATTCATAAAGAAAATATAGCAAAAACTGAAGTACAAAAACCTCTGAAAGTGGAAGGTCACTTACTTCTACCAATTTTGTAGCTGGGAAGAGTGGATTCATACTTAAAGTGGTGACTCCCAACATTGTCCCCCACCTATTTCACTTCTGGGTTACATAGTAAGTGGAAAAGTCCCTTTTATGTTTTCAAGGCAGGATGTTATGGCTGTTAAGTTGACCCACTGCTGTCCTAGGTCAAGCATGTTGCTCCTCAGTGTTGACTCATCAAATATGGCTGCTTGTGCCTTCAGTTGCTGAACTTCTGGTGGCTCTTATGAACTTTTGAAGCCCCCAAGAGCATAATCCAGCTCATTCCATCTCCAATATTCACTCACTTAAGATCAGAAAACAAAAAAATGTGACAAAGATATAAAATTAGCTCCATGTGTTCACAGACACATGGTGACCAGGCAAGAGAAAGAGAGGGCTGGAGGCCCATTTTACATCTAGTAACCCATAGAAGTTCTCCTCGCACTCAGTTCTGGTTTATAGGCAGTTAAAAGGCATTGCATCATTTCAGAATAAGACAAAAGGAAAGAGTCAAAGGATATCTGTGCATACTTGGAAGCAGAGACAGAAAGGCCCTTTCATTCATTAAACATGTCTAAAAACAGGTTCACTAAGTCTCCACTTAGTAGCACACAGAAAATACTGCTTATTCTTTAAGGACTAGAGACCAACATTGTCCAATCTCTCCTTCCACTTTCAACTTAAATTTTATTCATATGACCTAAAAAATACTTGCCAATGATTCTGACCTTGATTATTATCCAGTTTAATAAAAAATAAGAGAGATGCTTTTTCTAGCAGCCTGGGAAAGGTAGAACTCAGGAGGAATTGAGGTGCGAGTGAGAACTAGAGAACTTCAGAGTTTGTGAGAACTGCTTATGCTTTTGGAATGTGATAAAAATTATTTGGGGCTCATAATGTGTTGCAAGTCATAGAGTGAAAAAGTCACATTGACAGCAGGAAAACAGATGCTTAAGCCTAGATTCAAGGCCTTAATGCTCTTGGCAGACCAGCTTTCTTCTGCTGCCACTTGCAAATCTAACCTTCTAAGGACTTGGGAAGATTACATATCTATATATAGCAAGTGCCACAGTCAGGCTGAAGGTCTCCAACTGAGCATGTGTGGTTAGTAGAGAAATTTCATCCGTCTAACCCAGCAGCACCAGCTCAGTCACAAGCTCCTCCAGTTGGTTAAATGTTAGACCTACATCTAAGAACTTTCTTTTCTTTTCTTTTTCTTTTTTTTCCACAAATTTGTTTCGAATTGTAAAGAGTGGTGAAGTACTGATCCTGAGCATATTCTACCATGCAAAAGTTTTTCTTTCTTTTTTCCTTTTTAATTATTTTTTGGAGAATATGCTCCTATGATAAAGAGGATTTTATATTTATTCTCTGAATTTTTTCAACCATGACTTGCTTCAAAGAAATAACTCATTTTCTGTTTTAATTTGACTTTGTTTATTTAGAAATTTTTGTTGTCATGTTCATGTCTTATTTTCTGCTAATATTTTTCTCTCATTTAGGTTCTATTTGAAGCTGCTTTAATAATAATTTAAAAAGGATTATGCATACGAAGAACCTGTTTTGGTGATCCTATTTGTAGCACTGCATATTTTTAACTCTTATCTTCTGTCTTAGAATCAATACTAAGTATCACTTTCAGGGCAGAAGAGCTGTAAGGTCTAGGCAGTTGGAGTTTGCCCAGGATCACACAGCTAAGAAGGGTCTAAGGTCAGATTTGAACCCAGAATCTCCCATCTCCTGGTCTGGTTCTCTATCCACTGAGCCACCCAGCTGTTCCTGCATATATGTTTTGATGAGTGTGTGTATGTGTAATGGCTTTTGACATTCAATATAGCTATATACAAATTGTTGGTTTATGAATGAAGCTGCTCTTATTGTTGGATTGCTTCATTTGCATGCTGGTTTCAGTATTTATCTGTTGATATTGCAGTACTGCTTTATTGTATCATAATATTGCATGCTTAGTGTTTAATTAAGCATTGTTGGATATAATCACGATTAATCATCCTATTGAATAACTTGGGTCTAATTTGCTTGAAATACAAAGTCAAGTTGAGAAAGTATAAATTCTTGATTTTAGGAATGGACCCGAATATAAAAACAGAGACTTTATAAGAGTATTGGAAGATATATAAAAGACTTAGGGGATTGAAAAATAAAATATAGCAAGTTTATGACTGAGTATACCATTCTGGCCATTCAAAAATATCAAACATGTTGACAAAAAAAGAGAATTTTGTAACTAATTTCCAAGAGAAATTGGTCAGAAGACTAGAGACCCTCTCCTAGAACTGCTACTTCATCAGAGTCTCTCTGTATCATCTACATTGGTAGTGTGAAAGAATGGAAATTGATAAATATGTGTAGAGTACCAGATTTTGAAACAGAATTAAACTGAAATCAATATATCATGCCAAGGCAGATGACCAATCGACATATTAATAAACATTCATTAAACATCTACTATGTACCGGGCATTGTGCTAGGTGCTAGAGATATAAAAAGAGATAAAAGTCCCTGTTTTCAAAGAGCTTTCAATGTAATAGAAGATGATGTGAATTGTTTATTAAGTAGCCAGTAGTTCTCAGTGTTAGATTTGTGAAGTAAATGCCATCAGATTTCTATTGCTTAGAAAAGAAAAGAAAAGATTGCTTTCATTTGTGCAGCTTGATTTTACCAGTTTAATTGTGTACAAATATAGACAAATGTGTGTGTATGTGTGTGTGTGACAAGGCATGTTGTGAGAACCATCCTTCCACATGTAGCAGAGAGGTGTCATGTGGCTTAAAGGGAGGCAGAATAAACATCTCTAACTTTATTTTCTAACCACCTTTCCCAAGAGAAACTTTAATTACTACAAGGAGGAAAAGCAGAAAGTTGGATTCAAAGACCACTCTTCTCTTCAGAGAGATAGAGTACTATCTAGAATTATATCGATCTGCTCCTTTAGATAAAGTTAGTCTTGGGGATTAGGTTTTCAGGTTCAAGCTAACTTCTGATCACTGCTCATGGGGGAAGCAGGGACCCTAAGAACTCTCTCTCTCTTTCATCTATCTATCTATCTATCTATCTATCTATCTATCTATCTATCTATCTAGGTTGTTCCCTTTCCCTCCAAATACCAATTCCAAAATAGCTCTTGGCCAAGAAAATCCACTTATGTAAATTGCTAAGAAAATAGAAATCAGAGGAAGTATATACAGGAGACTATCTACCATACAATATAGATTATATTATATTATATTTTTATAAAGTTTTATTAATAATAGACTAACATAAAAAGCTAACTAAAAGGCACTAACCAGTCTGTTCCCAAGAGCAAAAAGAGCAAAAGAGGAAGAGGGAGGAGTTACAGCCAACTATAAAGCAATAACATGACTATGCAAACGTGAAGGTGCAGGAGAGATTAAAGGGAATTTTGGGAAATGCTAAGGGACTTATGGGGGATGCAGTCCAAGGTTCAAAATCTCCATTTATACACTGTGAGAAGTAATACAATTTAAGAAGCAAGGGAGTGATGGTCCGTTTACAAGATGGCACTCTCTCATTGTCAATGGCAGGTGGAATCCCATAACAGATTGTAATATCCCACATATGTTAGAGGAAAGAGTTGTGCTACCCAATATAACATCACTCTATACTCTTTAGGATACTACATATGGGTCCAGGGAGACCTCTGGAGCTATTAAGGCACAGATGTTATTGGCCCAGGATGGCAGCAGATATCACTGTGTTGTAAAAAGTTGTACTCAATGGATTCAGAGAAAAGTGCTGCCAAGCATTAACAAGCTTTTGGAACTTGTCTCCACTAACTTTATTTCTGGAAAGTGATAGCAAAAAAAAAGCCATATTTTAATGATGATGACTGAACATTTCATCAGGAAAGCATATGCCTATCCAACTCAGAATCAAAAAAGTTTCCATGGTAGCCAAATTGTTAAAGGAGAAGTATTTCTCATTTTATGGAATCCCTTCCAGGATCCATTCTGATAATCAAAGAGTCTTTAAGAGTAATTTTCCCAAGGAAAATCTAGTTAGAAGGTTTTAAAATGTCAGTGAATTTTCTGACTTCTCTTAAAACTCAGAAGTAACCCTAAAATGAGACTTCAGTATTTCCATACAGGTCTCTTTCAGGTTTCCTCTTCCAACTTTTTCCACTCAAATACAAGGACCAATTTTCATACAAGGACTACAGAATGAGTCTTCTGCCCCAATGCAATTTGAAGATGACTAGTTTTTAGAGAGGAAAAACTCCATTTTTGAGATTACTCTCTATTGGAAAGGACATGCCTTTCATTCCTCAAATGTTCTGGAAAACTTAAGAATATAAATTGTTCAAAGTATTCAGGACTTGAGTTCTTGGACAGTCTAGTTGTGATAATTGACTGGGACATAAATTCCTGGCTTCTGAATATCTTTTTTTTCACACATCATTGGTATTTAGGACAATTCAGTCTTGAAACAGTTGGGATATTCAGTGGCTTCAGAGTTAGGTAACTATCGATTGGAAAGAAGACTTTCGAAGGACTGGTTCTCAAAAATAACTCAAGAATGATGAGAGGTGGGGATCATCTAAGAGTAGATAGTTTGAGCAGTTTGGGTACTAATAATTATGCTAGAAACAAATGTGAGAGAAGTTTTTGTCACTTAAATTCCTTTACAGTTTCTTTAGAATATCCATCTTGAGGGGGCAGCTGGGTAGCTCAGTGGATTGAGAGCCAGGCCTAGAGACGGGAGGTCCTAGGTTCAAATCCGGCCTCAGACACTTCCCAGCTGTGTGACCCTGGGCAAGTCACTTGACCCCCATTGCCCACCCTTACTACTCTTCCACCTATGAGCTAATACACAGAAGTTAAGGGTTTAAAACAAAAAAAAAATTAAAAAAAAAAAAGAATATCCATCTTGTGCTTTTTCGAAGTTACCTGGAGGGAAATAAAAAGTCCGTCAAACTTTTGGAATGCAAACTCATAGGGTTAAAAGTAGCTATGCTTGAGAGGAAACTAATTGCTCTTAATATGCAAGCAAAAAGAATTACAATAAGTCACATTTAATAAAAAATAAGCTTCTTCTATTAGGAAAGGAATTTCCCAAAATGAAGTTTGCATATGAATAAGCGTAACAATAAAAATAATAAACCATCTTGATTCATTTTTAGGCTCCTTTCTATAGGTGAAAATTCACTCTAGTAGTACTATAAATCGTGAAAATGAGCCACAGTAGTCAAAATAAGATACTAGCTGATGAAAAGAAAGGCCCTCAGTACAATTTCACCTTTCCCCACCCCCAGAAGAAACAAGGACCAAGAGAGGAGATTTTCCCCTTCTCCCTTTCCCCCCAAAAGCAGTAATAATAGCATACAGCAAAAGCACATGGCAGGCTTAGATATGGTCTGAGATGGGAGTTCAAGGACAATTTTATTAAACATTTAGTGTTTTCACGAAAGATCAAAGTTGAAATGGGGAGAGGTGAACCCAACTTTCTGTGTAGAGAAGGGAGGATTTTCGATTTCTGAGGCAGCATAATTTGGGAATTTAGCTTCATATATACTTTATAGTCAGAGAATGAAGATTTCCTGCACAGTATTATAAATAACCCCAAGTTAAAGGCTTCTGAGTTTGAGAGTTCAGGCACTAGACCTTCTAAAGAGATACAGAGTAAAATGATAATTCAAATAGTTCTTGCATAACATAATATTAAGAGAGCAAAGCCAGTGCCAGAGAGAAAGGAGATTGCTTTGCAATCACCAAAATATATTTACCTACTCTGGGAGGACATATACCCTAGAGAGGAACTGTGAATATTGGGGAGACATCATTGGATTCTGTCAGAAGGAAGGACTCATCAAAATAAAATAAGCTGCTCAGATAACAACCTCAAGTTCGTTTTCTTCTCAGGAGCTGATAGAATATGTGAGTGCATAAATTCTGTCTCTGTTCAGGGGCTCCCATGAATTCTCTGTATCATGTGTTTTCTGTGAGATGTAATAAAGGTTGTCCCATGCCCAGTACCCATATTGTACATTATGTGTGTGTAGAAGTCTGGGATCTTATAAACCTAGACACAATTCATACTTATGCTTTAATTGGGGGGAAGGTGGCTATAGATTAGTTCCAGGTGGGGACAACTAGCTGAAGACAGAAACTAATCCTCTGGCCCCAGAACTAAATCTAGTCTTTGTGAGTCAAGAAACTTGAAGAGCCATGGGTCATTCCTAACATAAGATTTAAAAAAAAATAAAGACCAATATCTGTCTGTTATCTATATATCCAAATAGTTTCCTAGAATATGTCTCATTTAGTTGAATGAAGGAACTATCATTATCGTTATTGTTATTATGTTTTTTTACTTGGAACATGGCAAAGAATGGTGTCATAAAGTCAAAAGACAAATCATTTCACCTTTTTTCTTGATCAATACCATTCATTGACATGTAAAGTACAGGTTTCTCCAACATTCATGCAGATAATTTACTTTATTAGCTTTCAGAATATAGATTACGGGTGTATAAGCAAAGATGGGCTGAAGTAATAGTAATAGATAAAATTTTAAGCACAGATTCTACATCAATTAAATATTATATGTGACTGAAACCTTGAGTTACTATCTATAGTGAGAAGTGATTTGTTCAATGAACCTTTCATTTATGTACAGACTGATCACCCTAGATCTAGGATCCAGGGCTATATTCCTTCATTTTTGATGAATCTCCCTCGTTGAATTTCTTAGGGGATGCTTACTAATATTTTTGGCTGCATCTTTTATAACAAAAATAATCTGCAGAAAAATCTTTCCAGCATCTCATTTTCAATTTGGATTGCCTTGAATCTAGGAAAATTAAAAGCTTAATGAAAACAAGCTAAATTTTCAAGCCATGAGACAGAGACATTGGGTTTCTATAATTCAGGTCAATGTTAGAACCAGAAATGGAATCCAAGATTCCTTACTCCTTTTCCATCTTCTAAACACTGGACCATTCTCCTTTAACTGGAAAACATTTAGTAAGCCATAGGGTCATAGATACAAAACTGAAAGTGAACTTGGAGGCCATCTAATCCAACAGTTTTATTTTATAGTGAAAAAAGCCCAGAGAGATTAAATCACTTACTATCCAAAGCCACACAAGTAGTAAGTAGTAGCTCTTGATTTGAACCCATGTCCTCTGATTATAAAGTATGCTTTCCACTGCACCATACTGATATGAACTAAAAATTAATAGTTCATGGAACAAAGAGTTGAATGCTAGACAACCACTACCAGGTGGAATAGAAGGAACAAGATCCTAAGAAGAAAAAGCTAGTGGACACACACTGATACACATATAGTATGAGTTAATCATTCATTAACACATATGGGAGGGATCCCTAGCTCTTTTTTCTTCTTCTTCCTTCCTTCCTTCCTTCCTTTCTTTCTTTCTTTCTTTCTTTCTTCCTTTCTTTCTTTCTTTTTTTCTTTCTTCCTTCCTTCCTTCCTTCCTTCCTTCCTTCCTTCCTTCCTTCCTTCCTTCCCCCAATTTTCTGCCTTAGTAATAACTCTAAGACCGAAAGGCAAGGGTTAGGAAAAATGAGGTTATGTGATTTGTTCAAGGTCACAGAGCTCGAAAGTATATGAGGCTAGATTCGAACCTAGGTCTTCCAGATCTAGCACTATCCACTGTGTCACTTAGCTGTCCCAGATTTACTTTCTATTTGGTGAATCTGACTAGTCAAAACAAACATCCTGTTATAATAATAAAATGTTGAATTTGACCTCAAGTTCAAATCTCATTTCTGACACTAATAACATAGTCAAATTCGTAAATTATCTATAAACCTAGCTTTCCTTATCTATTAAATAGGGACAATAACAGCTGAACTATCTACCTCACAGTGTTATTTGTTGTAAGAGAAAGAAGGATTATGTAAAGTGTTTTGCAAACTTTAAAGTGCTCACTACATGTCGATTATTAGCATAATGTACATTATCTAACAGAATTTTCTGTTCTTCCTGATGTACCCAGGGCAATCCCATCCTCCCTTCTTTTTAAATGAGCACTTCCCAGAAGCCTGCTCCTAGACATGACAGTGAGATGCTGGCAAGCAGCTGCAAAAGATTGTCTCTTTAAAAATAATTCCTAAACGAATACAAGAGATAGATAGTAATCCCAATAGCATCTTAACATTATCATCATAGCACGGTG
>NC_058130.1:263186424-263199712 GCF_016433145.1 Gracilinanus agilis
GGGGGGGGGGAGGAATGTAAAGAATAGAAAATTTTGTTAAAATTTTGAAATGTTCCTCAAAACAAAGTTAACAAAATACTTTTAAAAACCTTATATCTTCTGTCTTAGAATCAATACTGGGTATTGGTTCCAAGGCAGAAGTAATGGGAGTGAGGTTATCTCAGGGTCACACAGCTAGGAAGTGTCTAAAGCCATATTTGAACCCAGGATCTCTCCTCTCTAGGTCTGGCTCTCTGAGCAATCTAACTTCAACATGAAAGTCGGCACAGGGGAAAATAGCAGTGTTTGTTGAAAAAATATGGCTTGGGGCCAATACATTAAAGAGGTTTATAAATTGCCTTAAAATTTTCATACCAACACATTTTTTTAAATCTTTACCTTCCACCTTAGAATCAGTACTGTGTATTGGTTCCAAGGCAGAAGAGCGGTAAGGGTAGGCAACGGGGGTCAAGTGACTTGCCCAGGGTCACAGGGCTGGGAAGTGTCTGAGGCCAGATTTGAACCTAGGACCTCCCGTCTCTAGGCCTGGTTCTCACTCCACTGAGCTACCCACCTGCCTCCATACCAACACATTTTATTGAAAAGTGATACTTTCTCAAATGAACAAAGAAATAAACAAAATAAAAAAATAAATACATGTACACATGTAAACATGAGAGTCAACAGGAGATGAACATGGAAGGTAAAAAGCATGAAACTAATTTTATCTTAGGAAACAACTGATTATAGATGCTACAGTCATTTCAGAATCAGTTGTCTTGTGCTCTCAAGATAAACATGCAAGGGACAAAACAATATTAAATTAAAAGAAAGAATGAAGATGAGGAGACTATTTATAATGACCACTCCTCCAATTCAACCTGTTTAAACATATGGTTAACTTTGGAAAATGGAAAATTGATTTTAAAAAGATGCCCACATGCATATGTGTGTGTATATGCATATATATATATGTATATATATATACATATATATATATATATATATATATATGAGAGAGACCAAAAGAACTCAGAAGTCATATCAGCCAACCAACACTGGATCCTCTTGCCATATATGGAAGCTGAGGACATATGGGTTTGGAATACAAGTTCTTGTATAAAACATTATGGAGGATGACAGTAATATTGCCTTATAAAATAGCAAAATACAACTGAGAGGACAAGTAAACTGGATAACCCTGAGAATATTTACAAGTGAAATTTGTAAGGAAACAAATATATATGAGACAGAACTGATCTATAGTCTATTCTCTCTATAGTTATCTGTATCATCAGCAATGACAGTGAATCTGTTGCCTTTGAATTCTCTCACTTTATGTCCCAAAGATGAAGTTAAGAAAAGCACCTGGATCGGAAGAAATACATATAGAAAACATCCATGAAACAACCCAGTCTCAAAGATATTAATGTTCAGGAGCTTTCAAGATAACATAAAGAAGGGAATATTATAAGGGAAAAGAAAAGATCAGATTCAATACTGATATACAAAAGATTCAATGGAAGATATCAGCAACCACCAACACATATGTGTTTTTTCTCATCTCCATAAAATCTTTATGAGAAAAGCCTTTGCACACATCAAGGGTATTCTTGATACAAAACTGAGAAAGAAGATTCTATCTTTCACAAATGATTTTTTTTGATCCAGACTAATTCAATACAAATACATTTGTTAATCATCTATAGTGTGCAGGGCATATTTTGAAAGTCACAAATCAAAATAATAGAGAGAATGTAGGATCCTGCTATATTTACACTGGGTTTTGTCTTCTTTTCAAAGTATTTGACTTGAGAGAACAAAATATAGCCTTAGAAGCTTGAAAGGAGTCTCACATACATATAGTTCTAGGACTGATTATGCTACAGAGAAAATTTTAACTGAATGTCAGCACCAAGCAAAACACAAGATAGATGACATGTGCTCACCAAAAGTGTTCATCAGTGTCTTGGTATCTCCTATAAATGCAAAGTTTTCAGCCTTCCTGTTTGAAGCTAACATTGTATATGCTTAGAACCCTAGAACACTCTGAAGTACATTCAGTAAAATCCATAATCATCTGAAAGATCAAGAGTAGCTGTAAGTGTGGATTGAGTAGCCCATTGAGTAAATCCCCATCAATATGAACTTTTTGAACCAAGTGAAGGAACAACATTGGGGAAGAAGAGATAAGTTAGCTATGACTATAAGAAGATCCTGGGCAAAACTGCATTGGGATGATTATATAGTGCTTTTAAAAGATTTCAAACAGCTACCAGATACAGACGCCTATCTTTTGTTGTTGTAATTGTTTTACTAGTATTCTAGTGAGAGAAAGCATGTTATGGTAGATGGAGGATTGACCGTGGAACTATTCATTACATTATCTCTCCCCACCAAAAAAACTATCTTCCAAATGTCTCCATTTCTCTCAAGGGCACCACTGTACTTCCAATCACTCAGTTCACAACATCAGCATCATTCTTACCTCTTCACTTTCACAAATTCAATATCTAAGCAGTTGCCAAATCTTGTTATTAGATTCTATGGCATGCATATGTCTCTTTCTTTCCAATTCTCTCTACTCATATAGCAACCCCAATTAGTTCAAGACTTCATTATCTCTCACATGGACTCCTAATTGATCTCTCTGCCTAAGGTCTTTTCACCATTCTAGTTCATTTGCCACTTAGCTGCCAAAGTGATTTTTTTCCCTAAAATTCAAATCAGTTTCAGTCTACTATTCAACAAACTCCACTAGCTCCCTATTATCTTCTAGGATCAAGTATAAACTCCTCTATTTGTCTTTTAAAGTCCCTTATTACTTGGCACCAACCTACCTTTCTGGCATAAAATCATACTCCCCCCTTCTTGAACTCTTAAATCAGCCATATTGATTTTCCTGATATATGCAAAAAAGAACTAAACTCATACAAAAACTGAAATAAAAAATCCCCAAATGAATTTTAAAATGATGTTATGATTCCATTATACATCATCATTAAATAGAGCTATGTAAAGAGAAAAGAATGAATTTATATGGAAAAAAAATTCCCCTGAGTTGGAATCAGTGACAATTCACCTTTGTTTGCTTTTTGCATCCTATAGAGTAAATAACTACACAGAAGTACATGATTTGTTGAAAACTTACATTCACTGATTTTTACAACCTAGTAGTTCATTGATATACTGAAGTAGCTAAAAAATTAGGTCACTTGCTTGGCTGAGTACATTGATCAAAATGATTAAGTAATTATTAATGAAGTATTATTATTTATAAGCTTACCCTATCCCCCAAGCATACACAATGTTGGAAAATAATGAAACATGTTTAATCATCTTGCTCTAAAGAGGAAAAATGTGTTTTGAAATGTTAAATTCTTAAAATTTAAAATATTGTTTATTTATTTTTATATTATCCTATTAATTTTTCCTTTCTGGATATGTTTTATAATGCACATAAGATATTAAAACAGTAGTAGAGGGGGCAGCTGGGTAGCTCAGTGGAGTGAGAGTCAGGCCTAGAGACAGGAGATCCTAGGTTCAAACCCGGCCTCAGCCACTTCCCAGCTGTGTGACCCTGGGCAAGTCACTTGACCCCCATTGCCCACCCTTACCACTCTTCCACCTATGAGACAATACACCAAAGTACAAGGGTTTAAAAAAAACAGTAGTCGATTATGTAATTTATAAATAAATATCCATTTTGGGGGAGCATGCTTAATTATGGATAGGGGAATACAATCAAGAACTGTTTGGAGATAATTGAACTAGAGGAATTTACTGAGGGAATAAATATGATAAGCTAAGAATCATCATCTCATTTAATTGCCAAATGGTAGACAGAGATCAGAAGAGAACTAATCGGGGGCAGGTGGGTAGCTTAGTGGATTGAGAGTCAGGCCTAGAGACGGGAGGTCCTAGGTTCAAATCTGGCCTCAGCCACTTCCTAGCTATGTGACCCTGGGCAAGTCACTTGACCCCTATTGCCTACCCTTACCACTCTTCTGCCTTGGAGCCAATACACAGTATTGACTCCAAGACGGAAGGTAAGGGTTTAAAAAAAGAGAGAGAGAACTAATCGACTCTTGATGACTCTTCATAGTAGTGTGATTCTCAAAAATTGGCGTTGCAAATAAAGTTGCTTCAAATATTTTGTCAGTGGGGTGTAGAAGAAAAGGCACTGAATTAGCAGTCAGGAAGCCTAAGCTTTAGCCCTAGCTAAGTCAATAACTTCTGTGATATTGGGTAAGCCATTTCATTTCTCTCTACTTTCGTTTTTTCATCTGTAAAATGAGAAGATGGGATTAGATGGCCTTTAGCTATGAAATCCAATTGTTCTTACCCTATCAAACTTGGAAATATAATCTGAAATTTCATCCCTGAGAAAGTAGGGGACAAGGAAGGGAAAGGGAGGATGAGAGATACACAGGATGGAGGGAAGGCAAGGAGAAAGAGGGAAGCTTTAGGGACGGACTGAGAAAGTGAAAAATTATAGAAAAAATCCTTAACAACTTCCCAGGTGACTGGCACTTACTTATAACTAGTCCCTCTAGAGGCCAGTAGAGTATAAGAAAACATGATGTGAGGTTGCTGGAAAGCCCAGGTTTCTAGCATTGCATAAATATAAACATTTTTCTAAGGTTGCTAAAGGCTATTTTACTATTTCTCCACATTTCTGAACTCTTTCCTGCTTTTGGGGGGTCAGATCATTGTGAGAAAGAAAAGACGGATGCTAGCCAGTCATTGTTTCTCTTACCTCTCTTATTTTTTCTTCCCTGCCCCCCCCCATCCTTCTTTTTTTCCTCCCTATAGTCAAACAAAGCTCATTTGGCTTCTCTTCAATTTATTTTTCCTATTCCCGTTACTTTCTAATATTCTTGTACATGCAAATACAATTATTTTCAAGGATTCACATCCACAAAACTTCTCTACTCACAATCTCATTTTAATCTCTTCAGAAAGCCTATCTTTATAAAGGAGGGCAAGGTAATTCTTTTCCATTGCTAGAGGTACACAGAAAAGGGAAAAACAAGGAAGTCATCTCAGCAGAATTAGCATGTATCCCTAGAGTTGGAGGGGACATGGGTATTCTCTACAGTAGAAGTTCTCAAATGTTTTGGTCTCAGGACTTTTTTCACTAAAAAAATTATTTAAGATCACAAAAAGGTTTTGCTTATGTAGCTTAGACTTATCAATATTTACTATATTAGAAACTAAAACATAAAAATTTAAATATCTATTAATTCATTAAACATAACGCTATTAATATAAATAATAAAAATGTATATTTTTGAAAAATTTAGTTGAGACAAGTGACATTGTTTTGAACATTTTTTCAAACCTCTTTAATATCAGACTTAATAGAAGACAGCTGGATTCTCATATCTGCTTCTGCATTCAATCTGTTACAATATGTGGTTTTGGTTGAAGTATATAAAGAAAATCTGGCCTCACACAGATATATAGTTGGAAAAGGGAGGAGTATTTTAATAGGCAAATAATGTCTTAGTATTATTATAAAAATAATTTTGACCCATGGACCTCCTGAAAGGGACCACAGGGATTCACAGACCTCACTTTGAGAACTGCTGCTCTAATATAAGACATTTTGTATTTTATTCATAGTTTCCCTCTCCATTCCTAACTCAATTCCTAAGTCCTCATTCTTGAAGACTTCCATATACATGCTAATACCATTTTAAACACATTGGCCTCCCAGTTAAATGGCCCCAACACTCAAGATGCGTATTGTCCCTTCACCTCAGCTATCCATAATGGTGGTAATAGCTTAGATATTATCATCCAAAACCATGCCTCTCCCATGATCTCTTTTTTGACATAATCCTCTATGCTTCAAATTATTCCTTTTTTCTTTTTTTAAATATTTATTAATATTCATTTTTTAGAAAAGTTAACATGGTTACATGATTCATGCTCCTACTTTCCCCTTCACTCCTCGCCCTCCCCCCACCCCTGGCCGATTGTGCATTTCCACTGGTTTTAATATATGTCATTGATCAAGACCTATTTCCAAATTGTTGACCATTGCATTGGTGTGGTAGTTTCAAATCAAAATCCCCAATCATGTCCACCTCAACCCATGTGTTCAAGCAGCTGCTTTTCTTCTGTGTTTCCTCTCCTGCTGTTCTTCCTCTGAATGTGGGTAGCATTCTTTTCCATAAATCCCTCAGAATCAAATTATTCCTTTGCATCATTCCTCCTAAGCCAATATTCTTTGTCCTCCAGCAAAACCGCCAGTCCCAAACCATCCATTTCTATTCATTCAATCTACTGCTCTGGTCTCATTTTCTTCTTTTCAGTATCAGTTCAAGAATACAAAATCCTCTGCTCTGCTATTCTACCGTCCTTCAGTCATTGTCAATCCTCACAATAGTTCATCCCAACTATCTAACTTTTCTGAACCTATTTCCATGAATTGGATCCACTACAAACTTGTGCTATATAATCTTAAGCGCGGCCTTAATTGATTATTTTTGTTCTTGTTCAATTGTTTCAGTTATGTCCAATTCTTTGTAACCCCATCTGGGATTATCTTGGCAAGGATACTAAGGTGGTTTGCCATTTCCTTCTCCAGATGATTTTACGAATGAGGAAATTGAAGCAGACAGTAGTTAAGTGACTTGCCCAGGGTCACTAGTATATGTCTGAGGTCAGATTTGATGAATCTTCCTGACTTTAGGCCCAGCACCCAGTACAGTACCACTATACCCCCTACCTGCATTGTATTTAGCAAACCTTTTATTATTATCTTACAATTTTTCTCTCTACTTACGGCTCTTATGCCTCTTATGCCTCTTCCACTGCTCCTGTTGCCAGATAAATCTGCTCCTACTCCACTGAAAAAATTAAGATCATGTATTGTGAGCTCCCTCATCCACCCTACTCTACACCTCAAAACTCAAGTACCTCCTTTACTCTCAGGAAGACCTGAGTTTAAATGTGGCCTCAGATACTTACTAGCTTTGTTACCCTGGGCTGGTCACTCAACCTGTGTCTGTCTAAGTTCTCTCTCAGTTATAAAATGAGCATAACACTAGCACCTACCTCCTAGGGTTGATGTGAGAATCAAATAAGATAATATTGTAAAACAGTGCACTGTCAGGCCCACAGTAGATACTTAATGAAGGATTGTTTCTTTCCTTCCTTCCTTGGGGAAGCCCCTCCAATCAAAGTTAATCCCTCTACTTTTCCACTTAATTCCCATGATCTTGTCCCAGGGACCATTCCCTCCCTCCCTCTTTCATCTGCATTTTCTCACTTTCTCCTTCCCTAATGACTACATTTGCAGGAAAATATCCAGGAATCCTAGAAAGAAAGAAAGAAAGAAAGAAAGAAAGAAAGAAAGAAAGAAAGAAAGAAAGGAACGAAGGAACGAAGGAACGAAGGAAGGAAGGAAGAAAGAAAGAAAGAAAGAAATCCTTTCACTTGATCCTGGAGTTCTTAATCTATATCTCTCCTTGTTTTCATTGCCAAAATCCTAGAATTATATCTACTTGATTTCTCCTCTTCCTCACCACCCACTCAATTCTCAGCCCCTTTATAATCAGACTTCTGATCTCTCAACTTTACTGAAATTGCTCTTTCCAGGTTATTAAAAATCATTCAGTGACTAAATCTATTAGCTCTTTCTCAGTCCTCTTCCTCCCTGACCTCTTTGGAGTTTTTGACATTGATTGTTTTCTGTCCTCTCTTAGTTTCTGTGACTCAGTTCCCTCCTGATTTTTCCTCCATCCTAATTTTCAGACTCCTTTCCTGGTTTCAGCATCAATCTCCCATCTTTGAATTTGTCCCACAAGAATTTTCTTGGGTCCTCTTCTCTTCTTTCTTGACACATTATGATTTGGGTTTGTTTTGCTTAGGAAAACACAAATTCAATTTTGCCATCCTATGGGGATGATTCCCAAATCTCTATATAGCCTTCTCATCTCTTTCTTGAGCTCCAGGTTGATATCCCCAGATGCCTACTGGGCACCTCAATCTGGACGTCCCCCAGTATCTAAAACTCAGCTTGTTAAAATGAAAACTTGTCTTTCTCATCCTCTCCTCCAGACTTCCTTATTTCTTTTTGAGAATATTATGATCTTCCCAGTGAAGTAGGTTTGAAACCTTAGAGTAATCCTTGACTTCACTTTCCTTCACTCATACTCTTTTTTAGGCATTTAACATATCTTAGATGGATAACCAGCCTTCCACAAGGAAAACTTCTGGTACCATTTTGCTATGTGATCCTCAGCAAGACACTTAGAAATCTCTCAGAAATCTAAGCAACTTTCCAAGACTATAAATTGCAGAAGAGTTGCTGATCTGCATTTTTGGAGGTAGTACCTACACCTGGAATTCCCTGTAGTGATGAAATTACAAGTCCAGCTCAAAAAACAGTAACAAAAAGCAAATATCTAAATACTTCATCTCCCTGCTTAAAAGTTTTCCTTGGCTCTCTATCACTTCTGAAATAGAAGGTAGATTCCTCGTCCTGGTTTTGAAAGCCTTCCACAATCTGGATCCAACTTCCTTTTAAGACTTTATCTAACATCAATCACTGACACATTCTTTGCTTTCTAATCAGTCTGGCCCATTATACTCTTCCTTGAACTTGGCATGCTTTTTCCTCCCCAAAACCTTCACTCAAGCTGTCCCACAGTCCTGAAATGTATTTTCATCTCATTGACATTTCTTAGCACCCTGATCCTTTTTTCAAGTCTCACCTCAGGAAGTACATCCTCTGAGAAGTTTCTTGCTCTGATTTCAATAGTTCTTAATGCTCTTTCCATCCTCAGATTATTTTACATTTTTTTTACCAGGTCCAAAGAGAAGAGATAAATTCATTTGTCTTTGTATCACCAATGCTAACTAGCCCAGTGTTTTGTACTTCATAAGCACTTCATAAATATTTCTTGAAAGAGTGAATTTAAGATGAATAGCATGAGAGTGGCTAGATGGCTCAGTGCATTCAAATCTGCCCTCAGACACTTCCTAGCTGTGAGATGCTAGATAAGTCACTTCACCCCCATTGTCTAGCCCTTACTGCTCTTCTAACTTGGAATCAATATTCTAAAACAGACTATAAGGGTTTTTGTCTTTTGTTTTTTTAAAAGAATGAATGGCCCTAGAAGAAAGAGGAAGGAAGTGTCTATAGGAGTATTTATTAGTAATAGCAGGGATCATTATAGAGTAGTGGGACTTTTCCTTTTCTCTCTTGAAGAGGGAAACTATTTAGAAGACATTGAGAAGGTGAGTGTTTGGGTGGGCAGGCAAGTGGATGGATAGACAGATGGAAAAGGGAGTTTCCTTTATGGGATTCCAATAATTGGTATGTGGTTTACATTCCATTCGTCTGAAGGACTGTGATATTAATCGGAAACATTCTCCGGCTGCAAAACTACCTCTAATGTTCAGAAATATGCCAAGCTTGAAGTTAAGGAACTTCCTCATTCCACTGCTTGTCTGATTTTTATTTTTTTTTCCTCTTCCTGCCCCAGATATTATGCTCTAACACATGAGCTCAGGCTCAGGTAACCATCATAGGAATTTCTCTAGCGAAGCATTTCCCCAGGAGGTTTTGTTTTATATGGCAACTCCAGGGGTGGAAGTGTTTTTTTTTTCCTTTCCTTCTTTAACTGGAATTTTAAAACTGGCAATCATTGTGTGAGGAGAGTGAGCTTGGGCCCGTCCAACTTTAGGAAAGACTCATCTGGACTGAGTCATTGAGCTTTAACTGATTTGTCTGCCAGCTGATGGCTAGACACCAGAAAAGACCTAGCTAATTCCTGTAATGAACCCTGGTTCAGAGTTTAAGGATTAGTAAACATAGACTGCGGTGCTAACAAGGGACATGGGCAAAAGCAGCCCATGAGACACCCAGTTTCTAAAGGAAAATAATAAAGTTGGGGCTAGGACCATAGTTTATACTGTGGTGCCCTGAGACATTAAAACAACTTGAGGAAAGAGACTGCTGGGGTTAAATATTTTGCCTAGGGTCACCATAATAGTATGTATATGTGGCAGGATTGGAAACCTGGTCTTCCTAATGCCAAAGTGAGTAGTCCCCTAGTAACTATGCCATATTGTCCCTCACAGTTAAGACAACATTTCCTCAAATATCTTTGAGGCAGGAGCAGCTAGATAGCACCGTGCATAGAGTGCCAGGTCTGGAACCTGGAGGACCAGAGTTCAAATCTGACCTCAGGTACTTCCTAGCTTTGTGACCCTGGGCAAGGCATTTAACCTCAATTGTCTAGCTCTTGCTTCTTCTCTATTGGAATTGATATTAAGATAGAAGGTAAGGTTGTTTTTTTAAATAGAATTGAGACTATATGAGTTAGTTCCTGTGATGTCAAGTGAAATCATCATGAAGAAATACTGATTCCTTTTTCTTACTTTCCTTGCTCTCCTCCCAACCCCACTTTTCTTTCTTTTAAAATGAAATCAAATCAAGTCAACTAATGTTGAGCACAGTTATGTATAAGTCAGTCTCATCTCCTTAATAGGTGTTTCTCACATAGTCTGTCATGGGCAGCCAGACGGTGCAGTGGATAGAGTGCTGGGTCTGGAACCAGGAAGACTCATCTTCCTGTGTTCAATTCTGATCTCAGACACTTATTAGCTGGGCAACCCTAGGCAAGTCACTTAAACCTCTTGACCTCAGTTTTCTAAACTGTAAAAATGATCTGGGGGGGGGGACAGCTGGGTAGCTCAGTGGATGGAGAGCCAGGCCTAGAGATGGGAGGTCCTAGGTTCAAATCTGGCCTTAGACACTTCCCGACTGTGTGACCCTGGGCAAGTCACTTGACCCCCATTGCCTACCCTTACCACTCTTCTGCCTTGGAGCCAATACACAGTATTGATTTCAAGATGGAAGGTAAGGGTTTAGGGAAAAAAAAGATCTGGGGAAGGAAATGGCAAATCACTCTAGAATCTTTGCTGAGAAAACTCCAAAAGGGGTCACAAAGAATCAGATACCCCTGGATAGACTCACTAACTTACAATATGTCATAGCCCACATGACATCAGCAGTGTCTCCGAAGGACCACTAGAATTCTAGATTCACCAACCCCCAAAGTCCAAGAGCTTCTGGCAACCTATAGTGGTCCATGGGGATTGAAAATATTAATTTAACCAAAGGGCCAAAGACCCCCTTATTTCTAAGACCACTGGTTGGGGAGGCAAGTTTGTAAATCTTTATCTTGTCTCTTTCCCTCAGGTTACACATCATTGTAGACAGCATTAGTAGAGGCCCCTGAAGATGCTTCTCTCCCAACTTGGACTATTGAATGTGTTTGAAGGTTGATGATCCAAAGGGCTTCCTCATTGATCAAATGATCACTATCCAGAATATACCAGAAAGGAATAAAATGACATTTGGACCTAATGGGGAGAAATGAATTCAAAGAGAAATTTGTGTGGCAAAAACCCCTTTCTGGAGGGTGAAAAGGAAGTGTTGTTCTTATGGATTATACTATTTATCAGAGAACTTTCCATTTTAGAGCAGTGAATACTCCTTGGTAAACTCATAAGGTTTCTTTTCCTTTTTTTTTTAAAACCCTTACCTTCCATCTTGGAATCAATATTGGTTCCAAGACAGAAGAGTGGTAAGGGCTGGGCAATGGGGGTTAAGTGACTTGCCCAGGGTCACACAGCTGGGAAGTGTCTGAGGTCAGATTTGAACCTAGGACCTCCCGTCTCTAGGCCTGGCTCTCAATCCACTGAGCTACCCAGCTGCCCCCTCATGAGAAGTTTTAATGAGAAAAAACTAGGAAAAAAAAGTGAGGCAGCTAGATGACTCAGTGAATAAAGAACCAAGCCTGTCTTGGGTTCAAATATGGCCTCAGAAACTTCCTAGCTATGTGACCCTGGGCAAGTTATTTGACCCTAATTGCTTAGTTCTTATTGCTCTTTTGCCTCAGAACAGATTCAATTTTAAGAGAGAAGGTAAGAGTTTTAAAAAAAACTTGAAAGAAAAAGTCCCCTCCCTTTTCATTCTGTTTAAAGGTTACCCATTTGGCCCTGTTTTTCTTTCAATGATCTGCCTTAGCTAAGTTCTATCAGAGTGAATAAGATTGTCTGCCTTTAAAAAAAAAAGGGGGGGGGAACTCTTAATCTCTCTGGTTTGATAGGGTCTGCATGATAGGAATTGTCTGCAGGGTTCAGCTTTAGATGGGGCTAATCTGGTTTATTCTGTTGAGTTAAAAATTGCAAACTTTACAGTTCCTTCTTGCTCCATAAAACAGAAAACCACTTCCAGTTAGTGGTAGAAAAACCTCGGGTGCGGCTGTCTGGTGCCATCCTGTCCATGCAGGTTTTTACCCACCCAGTGGTCCTGCTTTGGTCTGTTAATATCCCCAATAAAATCTGGTTATTTTGTTGGCAGTAAGTAAACCATGGTTTGTAGTCAGGGCTGAGACTCAGCACACTGGGGCAATATTTATTGTACCTGCTCCCTGGACTTCAGAGTCCCACAATTTTTCAACTTAGCACTTTTAAGGTTTCGGTCCCTCAGAAGGTTTTCTTTTTATACAAGTAGTGACTGGACACCCCCTCCCCCCTGTTTTTCAAGGGAGAGGAAAATTATTTAGTTTGTACTAAATGATTCTGATTACAGAAGTAGCAGTCAAATTCCACTGCAAATTGCAGTCAAAGACCTCCCAGGGGCTTCCTAGCCATTCAGGTAGAGTGTCTCATCATTTCCATCCCCCCCCCTCCCATTTCTGCCACTATCACAGTACCTTTAAAACATAATGACTGAGTGTCTGCCTTTAAACAGAAAAGTAGTCACACCTTAAATAACTAGAGGAAGTTTCTTTTTTGTTGTTGTTCTCTTCCTTTTTTCTTTGCTGGCCACAACTGTTCCAGTGTTGCTTAAGGGTATTATGTTTAAGTATTAAAAAATGCTTAGCCAAATAAGTTGGCTTATTTGCTTTTGCTGATAGTAACAGTCCACCCACAGAGCACTTTCAAATCTCCTCAGTGTTTTGGAAAGTGGATAAGGGACTCATTCAGTGACGTGCAAGTTTAGCCTGAGCCAGGAATGAAGCATGTATTTCGTGAAATGAGAAATAGTCTCAGACCACACACAGAGTATAATTTCTGAACTCCAGCTCCGCCTGCCTGCTTGCCAGCAGGCTACTCGGCTTCTCTGTCTCCCTCCCTTTCCTCCCTCTTCCCTCTCCCTCCTCCTCCCTCCACCCCATCCTTCCCCCTTCTCTTCTCTTCTCTTCTCTTCTCTTCTCTTCTCTTCTCTTCTCTTCTCTTCTCTTCTCTTCTCTTCTCTTCTCTTCTCTTCTCTTCT
>NC_058130.1:263204681-263253027 GCF_016433145.1 Gracilinanus agilis
CTCTCTCTCTCTCTCTCTCTCTCTCTCTCTCTCTTCTCTCTGTCTCAGTCTATCTGTCTGTCTGTCTTCCTCTTCCCTATTTCTCTCTTATTTCCCTATCTCCTCTCTATCAATCTCTCCCTCTCTTCCCCCCTCTCTATTACTTTCTCTATTTCCCCCCTACTTTGTCCAGAAAACACACACACACACACACACACACACACACACACACACACACACATACACACAACTAGATGATGACTGACATCTTTAAATCCTTTAAGCGTTCTCCTACAACCACAGGCAAAAAAGAGATTTCTAGAGCTTAGATGGCTCATTGTTAGCCGCTAGCTGATGGGGAAAAAATGCATTACTACAGTATGTGCACATCACACTAAAGGGGAATGACAAAAAGCCTGTACAACACAGTTTTCAGGAAAAGAAATGGGAGAGCCAAACGGGATTGTTGAAGTCACCTCTGTGTGGAGAGACAAGAAAAAGCATGCATTTTCTCAGAGAATAAGGCTGGTTTTGTTGCAACTTGCCTAGTGTTAAATGAGCCCAGTGAATGCCCCGTTGCCCCGAATATTTTCCAGAGCACAAGCAAAAAAATATCTGGCCAAGTTTGATTGAATGCAGCATTTAATTATAGTAAAATAAATCACTGCTGGACACAGAGGAAAATGCCAGTCAGGAGAAATTGAATTCTTAGTGTGGTCCAGCAGTAGGAGAGGTAACGTGACAATGTTTCTCTCTGACACCCTGTCCTTGACTGTGAATTTTAAACAAATTGAACTTTAACTGTTTTGACACTTGTTGAAATTTAAAAGGCATCAAGCAATTTTGTCCAATTTAAAAAAATTTTGTTTACATCTGGGTTTCATCTCAGTGGGGGCATAATATGATTGAATACTCCCTCTACATAGGAGAGCCTCTCTCCCAGTGCATGATGAACACCAGCATCATCTGGGGCTTAGCATAACAATAATTTTACAAGAAAAACTAGGAAAAAATAGCATAAGATGGTAGAAAGAGCATTAGCTCTGTCTGGAGTTAGAGGCTCTGGATTCAAATCATACATCTTATGCATATTACTTTGGTAAATTATTTACCCTATATAGACTTCAGTTTTTGTTGTTATTCAGTCATTTTTCAGTCATGAACAACCTTTAGTGACCCTATTTGGGTTTTCTTGGCAAAAATACTGGGGTGGTTTCCTTCTCTAGTTCATTTGATAGATGAGAAATCAGAGGCAAATAGTATTAAGTGCCTTGCCTGGGATCACCTAGTTTATAAGTGTCTGAGATCAGGTATGACCTCACGATGAAGAGTCTTCCTGACTCCAGATCCAGCATTGCAGATCCACCAAATAGCTGACCAAACTATATAGTTTCCTCTATGATCCATTTTTTCCAGATTTCACTTTAGTTTTAAACAAATGTATTTTTTAAAAACATTTATTAATATTTATTTTTTGAAAAGTTAACATGGTTACATAATTCATGCTCTTACTTTCCCCTTAACCCCCCCCCAACTTCCCCCTCTCCCATGACAGATGTGTATTTCCACTGGTTTTAACATGTGTCATTGATCAAGACCTATTTCCAAATTGTTGATAGTTGCATTGGTGTGGTAGTTTCGAGTCTACATCCCCCATCATGGCCGCCTCAACCCATGTGTTCAAGCAGTTGTTGTTCTTCTGTGTTTCCACTCCTGTAGTACTTCCTCTGAATGTGGGTAGCATTCTTTTCCATAAATCCCTCAGAATTGTCCTGGGTCATTGCATTGCTGCTAGTACAGATGTCCATTACCTTCGATTTTACCACAGTGTATCAGTCTCTGTGTACAATGTTCTTCTGGCTCTGCTCCTTTCACTCTGCATCAGTTCCTGGAGGTCTTTCCAGTTCACATGGAATTCCTCCAGTTTATTATTCCTTTGAGCACAATAGTATTCCATCACCAGCATATACAACAATTTATCCAGCCATTCCCCTATTGAAGGGCATTCCAGTTTTTTGCCACCACAAAAAACACAGCTATAAATATTTTTGTACAAGTCTGTTTATCTATGATCTCTTTGGGGTACAAACCCAACAATGGTATGGCTGGATCAAAATTCTTTTATCACTCTTTAGGCATAGTTCCAAATTGCCCTCCAGAATGGTTGGATCAGTTCACAACTCCACTAGCAATGCATTAATGTCCCAATTTTGCCACATCCCCTCCAGTACTCATTACTCTCCCCTTCTTTCATTTTAGCCAATCTGCTAGGTGTGAGGTGATACCTCAGAGTTGTTTTGATTTGCATTTCTCTAATTATTAGAGATTTAGAACACTTTCTCATGTGCTTATTGATACTTTTGATTTCTTTATTTGAAAATTGCCTATTCATGTCTCTTGCCCATTTATCAATTGGGGAATGGCTTGATTTTTTATACAATTGGTTTAACTCCTTGTATATTTGAGTAATTAGACCCCTGTCAGAGTTTTTCATTATAAAGATTTTTTTCCCAATTTTTTGTTTCCCCTCTGATTTTGGCTATAAACAAATGTGTTTTTAAGGGGGAATTCAATCAATTTGTTTCATTCAGACATATTATTTGGTGTTATTTGAAATCAAAGAAGGATACTGTGTCTTTTTAAATTAAACAAAACAAAACCCATCCTCTTTGAAATAGAAAGAAGGATCTAACAAATGGGAAACAAGACTGAAGACCTAGAACAGTGTTGGTGACCCTTTTAAAGATTGCATCCCAAATTGAACCTTTGAGCCACCTGTGAGTACCATTACTCCAGAGAGGGTAAGAAATCTGCTAGACAGAGGGGCAGGGCATACAAAAAATGTCCTCAGGTGCCGTGAAGATGGGAAACAAAGTGGCCCCCTCTGGCATGCATATGTGGCACACATGCCACATCTTTGCCAGCACACACCTAGAGAATCACTTTTTTGTTTTGAATGAAATCATTCACAAAATTCTAGGATTCTTTCTGTGTTATCCAGAATATTTTCCTTATTCATAATTTCTTGCCTTCTTAGAAAAAAGATAATTTAGAATCAAGGTTTAATAGGGCACTAGTTAATGAGAGCCTAGTCCTTAAAGCATTCATGTATTTGCCCTTCCTTGTATGCAACAGACAACATACATAATAATAATATTCTATGCTTGCTGACAGATCAATACATGGAACATTGGGAAGCCAGCTTCTTGAATGGTGCTGTGTGGTGACAAGGAGTTTTCTAATTGGAGGCAGAATGACTAATGACAAGATCAGAACTGAGTTCACATGCAAAAGGATAGACACATACTAGAGTATGCTGGAATTTGCTCATATCAGCTCATGGGTGCTGATTTTTAAACTTTCACTGTGAGCCATTTACTCTTAGGAAATGAGCAAATGCTAAAAATTGGAGCTTGATTTATTGGTTTTTTGATTGTCTGTATTTGAGAAAGTGATGGAGAAAATGTTAATACTACTGATTAAACTCAGCTACATGTCCTCCCCCACCCCCAAAAGTTATTTGTTAAACATTTGTTAGCATTCTCCTGGATGCATTAGACCCATTGGTCTTTGGTATGTGAAGCATATACTACTGAAATCCTCTGGAAATAGTGGGAAGGTGTGGGGAGAAGACAATGGCAGTACTGACTATGACTGTTTTCTCCTCCATTCCAGTCATCATGAATCTATGAATATGTTTATACTTTATTGATTTTATACTTTATCATTATCCTTTTCAGATTTTATGTGAATGACTAACTCGGGGTGGAACAGACCAAGTAACACCTTGTAGGCTTCACAAGGTCAGAAGAGTCAACAGAGGTCCAGCAATTAGAGTCAGTGGTATAATGTGCCAATAGCTACAGCACCTGAATCCAATGAGAAATCATCCCTGAGGAGCAACTTGCCTAGGAATAAATCAACCTGGTTGTTGAGACAACCTCATGTAAGCAAGGGATTGACTCATTCAATTAGTTATGTCACCCTCACTAGTGAAATTGATAGGGACTCTTCAAGGGAAGAAAAGGGCTACTAGGTTCCATGCATTTTCCCTATATTTGTGCTGTAGTACTTTTGTGCTTCAGGCTTAAGCTTACTCATACCAGGGACAAAGTGTGTGTGCAGAGGAGGAGAGGAAGATCTTGGAAAGAAGATCAAGAACTCAGTGCTAGAAACTATGCCGAGTATTTCCGCTAACATGATCTATGATATGGACCCAATTCTATAAAGCTGAGGCTTTATCCTCACTGCTGTCAATAATTATTATTATAAGCTCTGTCAGTGGACGGAATAATTTTGGAATAAAGGGAATTTGATTTGATTATATGAATATGAAACATTAGTACACATATGATTCCTTGAGAACTTCATCATTGAATTAAGAGTCCTACTCCAACATTGTTAGATTTACTTTCTAATTCTCTTTAATTTTGTAGGAGAATAATGCTGTTAACATTGAATTGGATTTCATTCATGATGTATTTCCCTCTATAATATCCTCCTATTTTTTTCTTCTCTCTTTGGCACCACTCTCTTTATAAAGAAGATAATAATAATAGACCTCTCCTTTCTTCACTTAGCCCAGGCTCTAATCACTCTGGTTCTTATATTTTCTTCTTTTCCTTTTAACTTTCAATACCTTTTAAAATCTACTCTTTCTTCTTTAAACCTCTTGTTCTTTTCTCACACTTTCCACATTGAGTTTGATATATTTCTACACCAAACTATTTTGAGTATGTGTGCATGGTTGAGTTCAATCCTTTTGTGTAAAACTTAGATAAGAATGAAATTCATTATATATATATAAATATATATCATCTCATTTTATATTTTTTGACATGTTTAAAATTTTAATATTTTTGGAAGCATTGTGTTACAGTGAAGAGTCAGGGGTGTAGCATGGGAAAAGTGTGAGCTTTAGCACCAAAGTAATCAGATTCAAATGCTGTATCAGACTCTTAAGAGTTCTGACCTTGGGCTGGTCACTTTACTTCTTTTGGCCTCAGTGCCCTCATCTTTAAAATGATGGGGTTAGACTTGATGTCCTCCGAGATCTGTTCTGGCTCTTAATCTATAATCTGATAATAATATGTAAGTTGATTAATCATAGGCAAGGCTGCTCTGTAAAGGTGGCCTGGTATGCTTTTCAGCACTATTGGCTTGTTAAGATGGAATCTTCATGTAGAGGATAGATACTAGGGAGCTACTTTGGGGAAAATTGTAATTACATGTCAGGGGAGTGTCTTGGAAAGACTGGAGAAGACATGGACATACTCTAGCTGCTTCCAGTTGGCATGTTATATAGTTTGGAAGAATTTCTTTTTGTCCATTGACTAGACAATCAGAATTGCTGATGTCTTCAAAAAAGACTGAATCAGCTTAGGCCACCTCTTTGCCATTTTTTGCCTCATTGTCTTCAGTTGTACTCTGATGGTGATGGCATCTAGTGAGAAAACCATACTTTAAGGGAAAAGGTTGTGGGGCCTTCTCATTATGAAATTACATGAACTCTAACAAATGGAACCTCCTTGACATGTTTGTTATTTTCTGTTCTAGGCAGAGGGAATGGAATTTCTGATCTAGAACAGGAGCATGAGTCACAGGAATCCAGGGTAGGTATTGTAATCAGCCTAGCATCAATTCCCCAAGGAACAAGGAGAAAAGGTCAGGATTACAGCCCAGGAGAAGCACTGATCTGGCAGCAATGCTATCTTTTCACTTGATGTGATCAATGTCAAATAAGAATTCATTTAAATTTTGAGCCTACTAAGGTTCTAAGTCCTGTCCCTAAGACCAAAGTGGTACAGAGGGCATTATGGCCCTAATGATGAAAAATTATTTTTATGTTTCTTTTATTGTTGAAATAACTATTCCTTTGTAAAGTTATCTAATATAAATAGTTAAATGAAACTTGGCATGCTAGTTACTAGCCCCTTCCTCAAATGGGAGGAATATAGATAGTGGGGTTTTTTTGAGTTGGTAGCAATAGAGAAGCACTTCTTTAAAAAAAAATCCCTCAGGGTACCCTAGAATATTGAGGGAGAGATTGAATGGTCTGGCTCTGAGAAAGTGGGATTAAAGCATGCCATTCTATAAGGCTATATTTATTCTTATTATGTATACCTTATTATCTATAAGGAGAATAGGCTACCTATGTGGTATGATTTCAAGGAAGACATATCTCTCCCAAAATATATCTTCCCTATCTACTAGTCAGCTGATCCTCACTGGACTCCCAAGGATTAGGGCTAGCACCCATAGTGTGACCACTTGTGGAGCTTTTTTCAGAGCTACTCATCCATCTTTCATGTCCGCCTCTCACCTGTGGCTCCAAAAAGCTATGGCATGCACAGCAGCCATACTCTGGTAAAAGCATTTTGGCAGACAAAATAATTCAGATTGAAGGTATATGACAGGCCTCAAACCCATCAGTGAGTTAGGGAGATGTCTATCTCAAGCATGTGAAGACTTTCCCCCATGGAATGAGTGGATGAGAACAATTCATTCCAACAGCCATGAAGATGGCTGAAGAAGGCTCTGTGGAGTGTTTAGAACTTAGTAAGATGTCAAAGACACCAAGACCATTTACTGCATCCTGGGTCAACGGCAATTGTCCTGATTTCTATCTTGCTACTGGACCTCAATGACTCTGGAAGAGAGAGACTGATGACTTTGTGAAACTCTACCTCACTTAAATCCTATTCATGCACAAGTCAAGAAATCAGTAACCGATGTCATTGGTCCTCTGTGAAAATGAAGGATGAGCAATAATGACTTTTTTAGATCCTGCTTCAACTTTCTAGCTCAGGGGTTCTTAAACTGAGATCAATTAACTTATATTTATTTTTAGCTTTTGATAATTATATTACACATAATTGTTTCCCTTTGAAATTCTTTGTTTTTAAATGTATTTAAAAATCTTATTCTGAGAAGGGAGCCTAAAGCCTTCACCAGAATGCCAAAGGGGTCTGTGATACAAAAACCTTAAGAACTCCTAAGCATCTTTTGGTTTCTATCTACCACAATACTCCTAATTGCAAAGATTCTCTGAGTTCTGTTATGTTTCAGATTTTGATGTCCTGGAGTTGATCAGATGTCAAAGGAATATCACCAGAATAAACTAGCTTGAGGTGGGGTCCAGGATGCTCTTGAAATAGATCTGCCTTGTTCCACCCAGTTCAGTAATCACAGGTAGTCAGTTCTGAACCTCAGCCATTCTGGAATTATGTAGGCTCATATTACATCATTCCAACTCCAGTTATATTTCAAGTAAACAGGCCTTTTCTCCTTCCCTTTGACCTCTGTCTTCTTTGATCTCCATTTAAAGGAAACAACCTGAGATAATTGAGCATTTTATCTTAGAAGAGGGTCCCAGGAGATTTGAATCTATCCTAATGAAGTTCATTTATGTCCTTATCAGTAGGGCCAGAGCTACATTCCCTTTTCAAACATTGAGGTGGGGATATGGGTTAACAACTAATGTTATTTTAATCAGAACCAACACTCAACAGCCTGCTATTTCTGCCATACAATCTACATCCAGCCCCTACTAAATGACCATGTAACCTCTAACTCACAATCAAAAACAAAATCCTAAAACCTATGCTTATATCTCATATAATAGCTATAAAGTAAATTTTGTCTATCTATAGTGAAAAAAGAGGAAGACATTCATCTCATAATCCACTGAATTTAAGTTGAGAATCCAATTAATTCTATGGTATGTAAAATGTGTGGATACTTAACCTATTGTCTAATATTTATTGAGCTTTATTTTTTTAAATCAGGTTAGGTGTTATATAAGCATAATAAGCATTAGTCATAATCACTTCTACATATTTGAGAAGTCTCTATACGTGTACATGAAAAGATAATTCATTTCCCTTCTAGAAACATTCATTATGCATCTATGTGCCAGGCTAGATACTTGGGACCCAAAGACAAAAATGACAAGAGTTCCTGACCTCAAGGAGTTTACATTCTAATGACAGGAAGGGCACTATAAGTGCACAGATAAGTAAATACGAAAAATGCACAAACTAAATGAGAAATACTTTTAAGGGGAAGAGGGAGAGGTAGCATCAATGATGGAAAGGATCAAGAAAGGCTTTATATGAGTAAAAGAGCTTGAGTTGAGTATTGAGGAAAGCAAAGGACTTCAAGAGGCAGAGATGAGAAGCAATGGCATTTTTTTTTAAATTTTAAACCCTTAACTTCTGCGTATTGACTTATAGGTGAAAGAGTGGTAAGGGTAGGCAATGGGGGTCAAGTGACTTGCCCAGGGTCACACAGCTGGGAAGTGTCTGAGGCCGGATTTGAACCTAGGACCTCCCGTCTCTAGGCCTGGCTCTCAATCCACTGAGCTACCCAGCTGCCCCGAAGCAACGACATTTTAAGCAGGGGGGACAGTCAGGGCAAAGACTTGGAGGGTTGAGATGGCATTTCATGAAGGCAGTATAGCAAATAGCCCAATTTGGCTGGAATGTAGAGTATGTGAAGGGAAGCAATATAAAGTAAGTCTGGAAAGATGAATCAAAGAGAGAGTCTAAAGGACTGGAAATGCCAAATAGTAAATTTCATATTTTATCCCAGGGCAATAGGGAGAAACTAAAACTTTTTGAGCCAGGAAGTATGACAAGGTGAATTTAGATATGTAAGGACAGCTCAAAATCTTTTCAAGTTTTCCTGCCTATGTCTACATAGAAAAGACGGAGACTATGACTAGTCCAATAGACAATGATCTTGCATTCTGGGCTTAGATTTGTCTCTGACTGTTTTGGAACATATAATAGGAGATAAGAATCTGGAGTTGGAGAACTGAGGAATCCCCAAAACCAGTTTAGTAGTTATCTGGCAAGTAAAGTTGTTTGATAGTTGTTGAACAAATGTCCTTACATGACTTTTGGTCTAGCCTTTGGAGGTTAAAATCAAGAGTGATATAGAAGGCTCACCAAGAACTAGAATGAGGTTGCCCATGGAGACTCTGAGCTCAGAGACCAGGATTTTAAGGGCTAAGAATAGACTTGAGCCTCAAAGAATTAGCTACTTAGCTAGGAGTGCCTGCTCTTTGTTCTGAAAAGCCTGGCACCTGGGCTGAGAATCCCTGCTACAGGAATGAGATGTCTGAGAGTTCTTTGTAAGCCAGGACATTGAGGAAACAAGAGTGGTCACTGTGAAAGGGAAGAGGGAAAGAAAACCAAGGTTTTTTTTTCTTTCCATAGGGAAGGCATTTTGCTGGCTGAAGCAAGAGCAACTGCTTTTTAAAAACAACTATTTTTTAAGCCCCTAGTTTTTTAATTGAAAGAGCATTGCACAGATAACCCTATAGCCAAAGAATTCAGCCCAAATCAGAAGTTGAAAACAGAGAACTCAAAAGCCATATGTGCCCAGTGGGGCCATGCCTGACGGTATACAGTGGAAATTCCATGCCCAGTAGAGCAGTATCTGGCAGATACAATGAACTGAACAAAACTGAATCCAGTAGAGCCACATCTGGCAGAGTCTACATGCCCATTGCTCACTACCTATTCAGTAGATCATGGTCTGGCAGCAATATGTACAGCAGAAATCAGAAGTGGGCAGGGTGTGTAGGAAACCAAAAAGGAATGACTTTTTTTCAGTATATCTTGGTGTCTCTGAACATTACATTAGAGAATTATAGCAAGTAGCCAGAGCATGTAAAGAACTTTGACTCTGAAGTCCAGGATTCAAATTCTGATGCTGGCATGCTACCTGTATAACTTTGTGTCTGTTACTCATTTAAGCTCTCTGGCTTTAGTTTCTCATCTATAAAAGGAGGAAGCTGGACTAGATGGCTTCTGAGGAGTGTTTCAGCTTTAGATTGATGATGTTAAGTCCCTACAAATGGTACAGACCATAATAATTACAAAAAATTGGAGGTGTCTATATCCCATTTATTAGCCCATGTAGGGGATTGTAGAAATGTGAGCTGAGGCAGTGCTTACGCATAACAGCAGCCACAGACCACAAAACATTGGCACACTGCACCTTGAAGAGCCAGTGAAGTACAGTGGAAAGAATTCCAGGCTTGGTTGGTGTCAGGAGATCTGAATTTTAGTGTAGTGGAAAACAAACTAGGAATAAAAAAACCTGGGTTCTAGACCTACCTTTTTCTTCAAGCCCTATCTGACATTGGGTAATTCAACTAGCTCTTCTTGCTGGGCCTCAGTCCCTCACTGAGAAAGTTGGGGAAAATCATTTCTAACATCCCTTCCAGTTCTAACATTCTGTAATTCTGGTCAACAGCAATACCAGATTAGTGCGCTAAACCCCACTGTAAAGGACTTCCTTGCATTTATCTCTCAGTATGGTTTCTGAATTCTACTTTTGGTATCTCCTTATTGATGACATAGAAATTTTTGGAATATTCCTCTCTCTGATGCCACAGAGTGAATCGTGGGTGAAGCTTTGTCTTATTGTTTTCCAAAACCTTAATACATCCCACAATAGTTTTCCTTCTTAACAGATTTCTTTACCTATCTCTGGGCCATTCTAAACTCTGCTTATGAGATTAATCTTCATGAAATACAGGTCTGCCCACTTTACTTCTCTATTTAAGTACCCACTGAATAAAGTCCAAATTTCTTAGTCTGGCATTTAAGACCATTCACAATTTAACTTCAAGCTTTCTGACCTTATATCACTCTAGTTTATGTTCTAGTCAGACTTGACAATTTACTACCCCACAAACATCCCACTCTTTCCATACCTTTGCTATTCCTTGTGTCTTTTTCTTCCATCCCTTTGTCTTCAACTCCATTGATATTCTACTCATCCTTCGAGGTTCGCCTTATGTATTACATGCTCTATCCTGTCCTCCTATTTCCTATGAAGGATATTTTCATTTTCTCTCATCTTATTTTTCTCTTATGTGCTTATCATAATCATATTTCTGCTTTATGTATGCAAAAAGGGGCAGGCTTGATTTTGTTTGCCATAGTTTTATTCACAAAAAATAGGAAGATTAAGAAATGGAGTAATGAGATGATTGCTTTACATAGAGTGAACACCTTTCTTTGAGTGAATTAGCAGTGGCAATGTGATGAACTGGGATAAAAATAGGTCACACTCCAGAGCCTTTCAACATTTAAGTTCAAGAGAAATTGTGGCAATTGGGAGAGTTCAAGTCAAGAACCAGAAGTAAGGAAGCAAAGTAATTCCTTTTGCCTCCCAAGCAATTGCTCTGAGAGGAGCGGCTTTCTTTTTCTTCTTCCTCTCTTCCCGATGAGCTATGTTGTTTCGAAATGGAACAACTTGGCCAGTAGGACATACTATTTTTAGGGGAGAGCAGAGACACACAGTTTGGGCAGACGTGATGCATAAAGGTAGTCAGTGAAGGCCAAAAGCAGCTTCAAAGAGTAGTGCCTCTGGCAGCAAAAAATAGAGGCAGCTCTGGACTCAAGAAAGAGATTTCCTTGGCAAACCAAGGTCAAGCTACAGGAAAGAGTAGATTTTAGGGACCCAGCTGAGCAGAGATGCTATACCCAAGGGAAATTTTATGAGGATTCCAATAGGAGAGAAAAGATGAGAGTTCTACAATATCATAGTTGTGAGTTGTTTTAGCTACATTCGTTCGCTACACTTGTTCTTCACTATCATTATACTCTTAAGTTTGAACCCAGAATTCCTAAGGATGCTATGTGTTTTGGTGAGGGAGTAAAGATGAAGTTGATGGAAGGGATGCTGGGAAATTTTGCAGGTACTATTTCATCTTATAAAATGTCTCTGCTAATAGCTAATTACGTTTACTAGGTTATTGTTCATTGGAAGCATACCAGAGAGGACTTATGAGCTCCAAAGCATCTTCTTGAACCAGGGAATAGTAGTTGCTCTCTGAGATATCCAAATTCCCATTTCCAGTGTCATTTTGGAGGAGTCACCTAGAAAGGGTGGCAACATATATGTACATATACACAATACACACATATTTACATACAGTTATATGTAGTCACACATGCATATGTATATACACATATACAGAGATGTAATGTCTATTTGCATGTGTGTCCATATATACACATTTAACAAGCGACAGAGTTGAAATTTGCACCAAGTACATCCATGTATGTAGGTATATATATGTATGTATATAAATCTATATATGTTCATCTATATATACATGTATATGTATACTTGATTTGACTTGGAGTCAGAATACTTAGGTTTAAGTTATAGCTAGGCTATTTATTAGCAGTATGATCTTGGGCAAGTTACTAAATCTCTGGTCAGCCTCAGTTTTCTCATAAAATGAATAGGTTGGATTAGGTGCTTTTTGAGATCATTTTCATCTTTATGATCCTATGATTGCGTGCATAACTAGTCAGTGCTACTAGATAGTAAAGCCTTTGCCTTATTTATCTTTGTTTCTCCCTTAGTCACTAACAAAGTGCACGATAGTTACATGCTGCATTTGGGGAGAGTAAGAAGGAAGGAAGGCAGGGAGATAGGGAGGCTAGGAAGGAAGGAAGGAAGGAAAGAAGGAAGGAAGGAAGGAAGGAAGGAAGGAAGGAAGGAAGGAAGGAAGGAAAGGAGGAAAGAAGGAAAGAAGGAAAGAAGGAAAGAAGGAAGAGAGGAAGGGAGGAAGGAGAGAAAGAAAGAAGGAAAGAAGAAAGGAAAGAAGGGAGGAAGGGAGGAAGGAGTTTATAATAATTGCAAGGATGGATCTTTGTTTAATATGTAATGTGGTATAACAAAAGAAGCTCTGGTCTAGGAATGCTAAAGTTCACTATGAGCTCTTGGAATTTCCCCTCAAATACAAATGCCTGTGAAAACTAAAAAGAAATGAAATTGAGAGGGGGAACAAGTTTTATTAGGTTTATTTTAAGCCTAAGCTAATTTATGTGGATGGTATAACTACAATCATGTGGATCAGAGCCCTGTTCTATTTCTGTTTGTGGACCATGCCCATCAGAAAATGAAAGGAGAGTAAGAGAGAATGACCCACTATTTTGTGTCCACATGTAATGGAGCATTTCCTCCTGCGTTCAGGAAAGGTTGACTGAATGAAGAGGGCGATGTGATTTCATTTTATCATAGCACATGCTCTTAACTCATCTCTAGATAGATTTAGGGAACAGGGCTATCTAAGTACTTGATTGAAACTTGCTAACAGGCAGGCCTAACATATACAGCACACAGTTCTGTATAATGTAAAATGGATGACAGGATCCTTTAAGTCTGTTTTTTATGAGCTGTTAAGGAAGGAAAGCAGGCAAATAAGTTTTTTTTTCCTTTTAAAACTGTCCAGAATTTCCCTCCTTCTTATCTAAAGAAATGAGTTCCAAATAGTTTTGCCATTTCATATTTGAGGAAAAGTCGACAATTTAAGGAGCAAGTCATTGAAGTGCCTTAAGATGCTGTCTGGTTCATAAGCCAATTATGCACTAGCCAATAATTTACTGATTGAAAATTGTTTTCTCAAAAGAATGCATTAAGTATGTGTTCTTTAATCTCTAGTGTGCACAACCCAGGGTTTTTCAGTCTTCAATAGGCAAAATGGTATAACACATAATCTTTTGACTTGTAATCAGGAAGACCTGGGATTGAAATCTACCTGATACTTACTCATTATAGTATGCGATCATGAACAAATCACTTAAGTTCCCAAAGTCTCAGTTTCCTTATCTGTAAAATGGTTACAGTGACACCTAGGTCTATGCACCCAAAGTGGTAAAGCTCAAACTACATATCTATGTAAAATGATTTGAAAACTTGAAAATATTATGTAAATAGGAATAGGGATTGAGACTGGAATTTTATTATAGGGAACTCCCAAATGAGGAAACTCTTTCTACCATGCATGTTGGTATCTTCAGTGAAACTGTTTAGTCTTAGAGAATTGTCTGAAACATTGGTAAGTAAATGTTCCTGGACCATTGGGAATTCCCAGTGAAGAAACACTTCTGTTTTGTTTGTTTTTAAACCCTTACCTTCTGTCTTGGAGTCAATACTATGTATTGTTTCCAAGGCAAAAGAGTGGAAAGGGCAAGGCAATGGGGGTCAAGTGACTTGCTCAGGGCCACACAGCTAGGAAGTATCTGAGGTCAAATTTGAACCCAGGACCTCCCATCTTTGGGCCTGACTCTCAATCCACTGAGCCACCTAGCTGCCCCAGAAACCCTTCTGTTAATGCAGATCATCATCTTCTCAGAAACCTTTAGTTCTAAAGCATTGCCTGAGGCAAGGAGAGTTTGCCTGGGTACTCTAACCATTGTTTTCTGGCCCCAGCTTTTGCCCTTAGAGGCATTGTTGTTGTGCGGCATTACTGATTTAAAGTACATAATTGACTCCAGGACAGCTAGGTGGCATGTGAATAGTTTGGGTCCTGGAGTCAATTAGATACATACATCTTCCCTGGTTTAAATGTGTCCTCAGACACTTCTCAGTTGTGCTAACCTGGGCAAGCCACTTAACCCTGTTTGCCTCAGTTGCCTCATTTATAAAATGAGCTGGAGATGGAAACAACAAACCATTCCTGTATTTTTGCTAAGAAGACCACAAATGGGGTCACAAAGTTCCAGAAGCAACTGAGAATAACTGAACAAACAAATTGGCTCTTACTCATGGAGTTCAGGAATAAATGAATGAATGGAAAAAAGTACTATGTACCAAAGTACTGTTCTAAGCACTGGGGATACAAATAGAAAAATGTCACACTATATGGCAGGTTTCAGTTGGAAGTCAAATGGAAAGGTCCCATTGTCCCTACTGATGTAATCTAATACCTCTTCTTTAATGCCAATTTCCACAGAGAAAATCATTTCTGATGTTGAACCAGTTAAGTCAGTCAACAAACTTTAAGAACCTACTGTATGCCAGGCTCTGTGCTAAGAACAGAGGATATAATAACAACAAAAAGCAAAAGAACCCTGCCCTCAAGGTGTTCATATTTTAAGGGGGAGAGACAACATAAAAATAACCCTATACAAGCAAAATATATCCAGGATAAGCTGGAAATAAGCAGTGGAAATAAGGTGCTAGTCTTAAAGCAGATTTTGTTTTAGGGTTCAATTAATTCTACTCACAAAAATAGCAAACTTTATAAATATTGTATATGTTATGATTGCTCCACCAACCTGAAATTTCCTGTTTTTCTTCATCTTTTTGGTCTTCCAAATACACAAAATTGAAATCAGGGCAATTAATAACTTAAAACATCCTTTAATTGTTCAAGTGAAAGAGGGAGTTAATATGTGGCAAACTTCATTGTTGTCTTATTTTAAGAAATCTTTACAGAATCCCAGCCTTCAACAACCACTACCCTGATCATATCTGTCATCAACATCAAAGGTAAGACCCTCTACCAGCAAAAAGATTATGATTCCCTAAAGGCTTAGATGATAGCATTTTTTGCAATAAAGTATTTTTAATTAAAATTAAATCATATATATAAAATATAAAATAAAAATATACAAGCATACTTTATAAAGTATATACAACAAGTATACAAGATATATAAAGTATCTTTTTAAAATGTGATACTGTTGCACACTTAATAGGCTATAGGATGGTATAAACATAACTTTTATATGTACTGGGATATGAAAAAATTCATGTGACTCACTTTATTGTGAAATTCACTTTATTGCAGTGGTCTAGAACTGACCTTGAAATATCTGTGAGGGATGTCTGAGTTTAGTAAAAGTAGGGTTTTTAAAATTTTGTCTTATTGATTTGATATCTTTAGATCTAAAACTTGCATTTTGGGTTGATCTGCACTAGAATTAAAATACCTGCCCAGGATCATTCCATCACTATGTGTCTTGGGAAGAACTTGGACTCAGGATTTCTAACTCTAAGGTCTATTCTCTAACCACTATACAATCCATTGTTGTTATTATCTTGTTCTCTCTTTCTCTCTCTTTATTTTTTTTTTGATAGAGTTTATATAGAAACAGTCCTGGGACAAGTGACTACCCTGCTATTAATCTTTCACAGGCAATGTAACCCTTGTCCCAAAGTCCATTGATAATGAACTCTCCTGTTATAGGTAACTCCTGCCTTGTGTAAGCGATTGGGTGGAGTTGACCAGGGGCAAGAAATCTTCAGCTGCTGCCAATCTCCCTTCCATATTCTTGTATGGGGAGTTCTCCTTTAGGATTCTTCAGGGTCAATCCTCTTTTGGGACTGGTCAAGCTTCAAGTTTTCTTCAGCCATAAAGCATTTTGCGGTTCTCCTGGCTTCCAGTTTTGAGAGAGAAGATGGATGAGGCCAACCGCATTTCAGGTTACTTTAATGAAGGAAAAGAATTTAGGGTCCCTTTTCACCCAGAAGTGACAAAATAATCAAAAGTTAGCCCAAATCCAATTATATCCCCTAGACTGACAATATTTAATGGAGCAGATATATATACTTCTAATCTAGTACCCTGTATCTCTGAGGAGAGAAAAGTATCTGATCCCAACATTCTGCTTCCTTTCCTGAACAAGAATGAAGGTCTCCTTTGGAGAAATGGGGAGTGGGGGAAAAAGTGAAAGATATCTATTCTGTTTGCAGTTGTATTCAATAAATATATTGGCATGTAATTGTTATCACTTTATTTATTATTTATATATAATATATATAATATTATGGTATTCTTTATATTAACAATAATACTTGTTCCAAAAGTGTTTATTATTGTTTTACAACCCTTTTTATCACATACTCTTAAGAACATCTAGCAATACTCTTTTTTTTGACAAGAAAGTATATTTCCATAGTGTTTTCATAACTATTTAAGATGATGGACCCTGTGTTTGACTAATGCCCTTTTGGGGAGAAGAAGCTTTGCAAATATGTTTTGGTCCATTTTGTAGCTCTGATAGTATACATTAAGGCTGGTGTTACATTGGCAGTCATTTTTAAAAATATGTTCATTCAACTTTGATTTCAGGTTGCCAATAAGTATCAACATAATCAGTCACACATTTCATTGTTTGGCATATATATGAACTTTGCTTAAAAGATCAAAGTATTGGTTTGTATCATCTTCATCCATTAGTTCAATGTAATCTCTCAATTCAAGCTCTATCTTTCCTTGGCTTACATTAAAATAATTATGCTTAATGAGTCCAAATGATATTCTGAGATCATTATAGAGAGATTCTATCAGATTGAAGAGCTGTTTAATGAATTTTTCTTTGGTTAGCATATCATCTGAGATCATACTTATACATAAAGTGACTAATATAGCATACTTTGATTCAACTCCCTCTTAAATTTAGAAGCCATATTTGGTTCTATCCAGGAAAGATGATAATATATTTAAAGCTAAGCAGAACCAAAATTGCTCTAAATTATCTTGAAAAATGCTACATTTTATGACAATTGTTTTTTTAAATTATTGCTTTTGGTAACATTTTAAATAGAAAACAATTTTCAATGTGGACATCAAATATTCTAGCTTTTTACTATACTCAAATCTGTGAAAAATCTATGAAAATGAGTGTGGAACTGAGTCAAAAGCTTTATGCTAGTCAACAAAAGCAGTATAAACATTATGGAACTTTCAGGAAAAATTTTCAATAATAAGAGAATTAAATGATTTTTAATAAGTTGATTTTGATATCCCTAGAACTTAGTATCCTTTGAATCTCTCAATCAATACAATATTTTCTTGTATTTATAGATTGTTTTGGGTGATGAAAGATGTGAATACTTTGCACAAAGTACCTAAGTTTATAATTGGCTTAAAGATGGGGGAATCTTTGGTGTTCACATATTTTGTTAATAGTTGCGTGGGTCTTTTTATTAAGAAAAGTTGAATCAACTTTGTTGACAAAATGTTTGTTAGTAATTTGTGCAACCCCACGAAGCATTTGAAACATTAATTATGGGCCTCATCCAGCCAAGCTGCTTTCCAGTTTTGCAGAGAAGCTAGGGTTTTAGTTATCTGCTATGAACAATCAATAAGCATTTATTGATCATCTACTCTTTATAAGTCATTAGGGGGGAAATGCAAAGAAACAAACATTTCTACAAAGGAGCTTAAATTCTGTAAAGTGAGGGAAGTATAAAGACCATAAATACAAAGTAGTTGGGGGATCACAAATGATTTTACATGGAATACATTTTATTCCATACAATTTGGAGATTACAAGTCTTTGGTAGGATGACATTTATTTAAAATGGTTTTCTTATTTTTTAGAAGGTTGTACTTGAAAGAAATCTTGGAAAAATAAAGTTGGAAGTGAGGATGAAGTGCATTCTAGGAATGAGAGTTAGTGCATAGTGATGGAGAGAGGATGTGGAATTCTGTGGGCGAGGAACAGAGAGAAGGCCAATTTGAATTTCTCATATAAAGCATGTGGAAGGAGAGTACTGCACAATGAAGCTGGAAATACTGGTTGGGGCCAAATTGTGAAGAGCTTTCAAATCTCAGTAGGAGTTTATATTTTATCCTAAAGGCAGTTGTGATTCATTGAAGCTTATTCAGTAGGTGAATAGGTCAGATCAACACTTGAGAAAAGTCATTTTGGCAATTGTATGTAAGGAGACACTAGAGACAAGAGACCAAAGCCAAGGAGAATAATTAGGAGACTAGGCAACAGATGGTAAGAGCCTGTGGTAGAGTAGTAACTGCATAAATACTGAGATGAGGAGAATTGAAAAAATTTAAAAATAGATTTGCCAACTGACTGAATATATAGTACAAGAAAGGATAAGGAATCAAGGATAGTTGATTGACTAGCAGATCAGAAGGCTCTACCTTAGGACAGGCAGAAATAGCCAGTATGGGTGAGGAATCAAGGATAACACTAAGGCTACTATCTCATGAGACAGGAAGGATAGTGGTGCCTTAAACAGAAATTGGGCAAAGAGGTAGATTTGGGGGGAAATAATGTTTTGGGCATGTTGAGTTTGATATATCTCTAAGATATCCAGTCTGAAATGCTTAATAAGTAGTTGTTGATGAGATTCAGGGGAGTTCTTGGAGCTGGACATATAGATCTATGAGTCATCAGCATAGAGATGAGAATCAAATTCATAAGTGCTAAAGAAATCAGAAAGAGAGTGTAAAAGAGAAGAGTTAAAAGGATAGAACCTTGGGAAACTACAGTAAGGGAGGGGATGTGATAGCAAAGGAAGTCGAGAAACATCAGTAAGACAAAGGGGAAAAACTAGAACACAGGAGGAGAGTGGGGTCAGTAGCGTTAAATGAAGCAAAGATATCAAGATGGAAGAGGAATGAGAAATGTTCATAAGGTTTGGTGATTAAGAGATGATTGGTTATTTAAGAGAGAGTAATTTCAGTTGAATAATGATATTGGAAGGCAGCCCAAAAAAAGGTTGAAGAGTAAGCAAGAGAAGTAAAAATGAGTGTTGGCACCTTCTCCCAAGGGTTTAGTTGAGAAATGGAAGAGAGATATAAGGTAATAGCTTAAGGGGATGGCAGGCTTTAGTGAAGAGAATTTTTTTGATTGTCTAACTTTTGTGGATTGGAGACAGGCATGTTTGAAGGCAGTAGGGAAGGAGCCAATAGACAAGAATAAACTTAAGACTGGTTAGGAGGGGTGAATGAGGGGGTTATCCACTGGAGGGTATGTAAATAACTTTAATGTTGTTTATTATATTAATAGTGTACAAGTTTAAAAATCTCATTTTGGATCCAACTTGTATTTTTTGTTGTCCTGGAGTTCTTGTGGCCAGTATCAATGGCCAGAACTTTTCTACAAGCTCCTTCTTTGGGGTTCTCTCTTGACTCTGGCTTCTTTATTTTCAGGTCTCTGTCATCAAGTTTTTGATGTTAAATGGTTTGTTTTATTTTTTGTGCTGTTTGACTTCTTGTATTGCTTTAAATTTTTTACTTCAATTACTGATTAAAGGAATCTAGAGTTTGTGATGCACTGTTATTTTCTAGATTCATTTTCACATTTCTTTTTTGTTGCTATTAATTAGACAAAGTGACTTTTTAAGTTTTCCACTTTATATTCCATCTAGATATTGAATCAATCTCCATTAATGCCTTTTCCCGGATCTTACATTGTTCTCGCAAGTTGATTCCTTCATATGGTGTTATCTAAGAAAAGTGAAAGTTGTCATGTATACTTCTCTGTGCAAATCCCAACATGTTTTAGAGGTTTTTTGGTAAAGACTTCAAAAGAACACATTTGTTAATAAAAAACCAGTTTTCTTAAAGTGTTCTGTTTTGGTATCATTTGTCAGCTATTTGGATTTATGCAATCAGATTCAAAAGGGGCTTTTTGGAATTCTAGTCTATGTATGCCTATCTCCTTTACAAAATTATTTGAGATATGGGTGGTGATTTTATGATTATTTTTATTAGGTATAATTTAGACAATTTTCATTAAGTGAAGATTTTTCAATAAGCTCAGAGTCTTCAGCAAATCTCTCCTTTGAATTTAGTAACTTCTTGCTTACCTCTTATTATCTCTAATCTAAAGTGTTAAAGTCATTTTTTATGATTTCCCTTCACCAATCAGTCATTCATTACTATGCGACTTGAGCTAATAAAAGCAGTGTGATATTCACTTCTATAAATGGTGAGATCTGTTTCTAAATGTGTTCCAACATAGTATTGATACATGATGAAAATGTCCAAGTCTTCACTTTATTTCATACACACCAACTGTCTTTTCACTTTAGTGGTTAATGCCATCTCCACCAAAACATTTCCAGCAAAGTAGGGTGGGGAGGCGATAATTGCTATTTCTGATTTGTTCTAGTTTATCTTGCTTTGTTGTAATAGTAAAATATACAAGACAACCACCTGCTATGCTATTCACTGTGTCAAACTAATTATCAAAACAGTTTCAAGTATGGTAAGTATGGTACCTGGCCTATTTATCAGATTTATAGAAGACGTTTCATATACCAACCAGGGTACTAATGCTTGAGTGGTATCATCGTAGCCCAATTGCCCAATGTTTCAAGATTCTCACTAATTGATATTGTATGGTCTCAGGGCACATAGACTCCTCACTGTACATTACCATAATCAATACTTTGCCATGGACCCCTATTTTAGACATGAACAATGAATTAGACTTTAAAGAGATTTTTATTGTTACTATTTTCATTCTTTTAATCTTCAGTCCTAGGGAATGTCACTTAAACTGCTTGCCTCGGTTTTCTCAGCTGTAAAATGGGAATAATAATTGCACCTACCTCACAAGATTGTTGTGACGATCAAGTGAGATAATATTTGCAAAACATAAGTACTTATTCCTTTCTGTAAGATTCTTTAAGAATCTCTTGCAAATATCCCTGGTTATTAAGTAGTTCAATTTAATTGGACAAACATTTATTAAGTCCCTATTGTGTACAAGGCACTTTATAGGACACTGAGGGTACAAAGACAAAACTCTCACAATATTTTAATATCTTAAACTACTATAAGCTAACAGCTAATTGAGGTTTCGATTCATACCTAAAATGGGGAAGACCCTGAAGGAATAGGAAACCAGGTAGGTATCTGAAATCAAGATATATACATATAGATAGATAGATAGATAGATAGATAGATAGATAGATAGATAGATAAAGATATACATCAATCAAGATATATATATAATACATATCAAGACATATTGATATGTATATTAATCAAGATATATAAATCAATACATATATATCAATATATCTATATATCTATGTCTATATCTATATATATATATATACATATATGAAAGCAGAGATGGGAGAGTGCCAAAAGCAAAAATTATCCATATGAATCTGAATGACTTTGGTATTGCCACAAGAGTGATTTGAGTATTTTAGTTACTGTCTTGAGCATGGTACTTATGGGCTAATAGTATCATATAGAGAAGAGTTTTTATATTTGGGAAGATTACCTAAGCGCTTAACAAGAAAGGACATATCTTTAAAACACTTTCTCCTCTTGGCTGTTTTTTTTTTTGGTAGGTAAACTAAACCAGCAGCAACTTTGAAATCATTTCCAACTTTGCACTTTGATTTCATTATGGTAATGTACTAATTCATTGTAGAAAAAGGGATGGGATTGAAAAGATTAGAAAGAATCTAGCCAGTATCCAAGCACCTGAATTTTGTTTAAAATTATATGTTTGTATATGTTTCTTATGCTTTAAAAGTGCTTAAGGGCCTATTGGCTCCATAGGTAAATCCTCCAGATTTATACTTGTTCGGTTTTATTAAAACTATTTTCAAATTTCCAAATGAGTGTAGAAGTTTTTGTTGGTTGGTTTTTAAATAGAAAAGTCTATTTTCAGATTTTGCTCACACCTAAGTAGTTTCTGTCCAGAAAAGAGTTACTGTCCATGCCTGATCAGCCTCTTTTGCAAATTCCTTGCTACTTGAAACACACAAAATGTCAGCCTGAAGCAGGGATGGGTTAATGCTGCAAGAGGCCACTGGAGGGCAGAGGAGAACCAGAGACAGGTGCAGAGAAGCTCATTGTGGTATAAGGAACCAAGAAGCTGTCACAACTGAGGAGGTCTGGATCCGCTGCCTGAGCTAGAAAAATAGTTCATGATAGAATTGAGTTGCTAGAAGGCAAAGGATATCTCAGGAACATAATTCAGAGGGAAGAGGCAAGTCAAGAACTTTAGAGAGCACCAAAATAATAAGAAAGTGGCAGAAAAAATACAAATAAGACACTAATCAGTCAGAAACAGGTAAAATTATCGGGAAGTAAAAACCTATTGGATTCAGCTAGTATTTATGAAACTCCTACTATGTGCCAGCTATAATTCAACAAATATTTATTAAACAATTATAATGCACAGGGCAGTGTGTTAGGGTCTTGAGATGTAAGAACAAAAATTAAAGAGTAACCACCCTCAGAGAGGTATTAGAATCAAGGATCAATAGATTATAATCAGGTTAGCCTATTATATAGAGTAAGATGATATTATAAGGAATCCAGGAGAATGATTAGTTTTCAGGTTCTGTTTACTTTTCTTTGTGTCAGTTTGTATAAGTCTTCCAATACTTCTCTATATTCTTCATAGTCATCATTTCTTATTGCACAGTAATATTCCATTACCGTCATTTACCACAGTTGTTTAGCCTTTCTCCAACTATCGGGCATATCTACTTTGTTCCCAGTTCTTTATTGCTAGAAAGAATGCACATGTTCTCCCAGAACTACACGACATCACCGGGATGAGTGAAAGCCCATAGAGTTCACATTCAAAGATGACCAATGACATCATGGGGTGATGTCTTGACTTGTACATTGAGAATACCTCTGACCAAGTCAACTTATCCCCCTGGACCAACTCTTCTAGTGTCTTTTCCTGGTGTCCTCATGGACACTGGATCTGCCTGGGCTTTCTTCTGGTTCCAGTGCTTCACTGTGGTCTCTTCTAGCTCCGGTTTGAGGCTCAGCTAAAATCCTCATCTAGGGTAGTGCAATCTGTTTTTGTAAAGGACCAGATCCTAACCTGTCTAGTTAGTATTCTTGGTTCTAGAACCTTCCATGTTTAAAGAACAATCCTAGATCTAGGCAACAGACTCTCAATTCCTTTAACCAATTGATTCTGCAATTGGGTTTCAACTCCACAGTTCTACTTTGCTCTGTTGGACACTAGATCCCATTGCTGCTAGGGTCGGGGAAGGAGACATAATATAAGAAAAATATAAGAGAAAAGATGAACAACAAATTCAAGCTCCTCCCACCCCCAAAGCTTGCTTTTTGTTTTGTTTTTTTACTAATTTCACACTTCAATTACGAACAGGGTCAGTACCTACAGTATTAAGCATCCAGTCCCTTCCATTCATTCCTATTAGTAAGTTATGGGAGAAAAAGGTACTAGGATTAATACATTATTAAACTTCAAAAGTCTAAAAAGGGCACACCTTTGCAATATCTATATATGACCCTGACATGTCTGAGTGCTCCATACTTTTACATGTCAGTCTGTTACCTGCCCTTCATATCCTATAATCATGTCAAGTAGATTGAAGAAGTGAAATTTATATTTGTTTCTCTCCTTTGACCATTTTGACTAACCATTGGGGAATGTCTCTTGGTCTTATATATTTGTTATAGTTCCCTACCTAGCTTAGATATTGGACATTTATCAAAAATAATTGATGCAGATATTTTCCCTAATCAACCGCTTCTATTCTGAGTTCAAATCTGTCCTCAGACTCTTACTAGTTGTGTGACCCTAGGTAAGTTAGTTACCCCTGTTCGCTTCAGTTTCATCATCTCTAAAATGAGCCATAGAAAGAAATGACAAACTACTCCAGTGTCTTTGCCAAGAAAATCCCAAATGGGGTTACAAAAAGTCTGAAATAGCTGAACTGAATTCTTCTAATTGCATTGATTTTATTCATGCAAATGCTTGTATTGATTTCATATTTTGTAATCATCTCTATCCCTTATTTGATTTAATGCTTCCCTTAGTCATAGATGTATCTGATCTGGTTATTTTACAATTTTTTAAAATAGCCTTCAATATTTTCATTCTACATCTATTTTGAGATATAATGTAAGGAACTGACTCTTGCCTCTTTTTGGATTGATGGCAGCCTGGAGTCTCTAGTAGACTAGCCTAGGAATCTTTCCTTGGATAGCTATGAAGACATAGATGGCAGAGTTATTAAATTTTTGAATGATATAGATAACAAGTTGAACAATAAAATCTAGATGCAAAGATGTCTAGACAGGCTGAGAGTGAAGAATTTGGAGGATGGTCATGATAGTTATCGTCTAGTGTTTGGAACTATATTTGCTTTATTTGGCTTTGGGGAGAAGGACTCAGAAAAATGGGTGGAAGTGGCAAAAAGACTAATTTAAGCTCAAGATAAAGAAAATTTCACAACAATTAGAACTATTTAAAGGGAAATTATTAAATTATATTAATTAATTAAACTTTAAGAAAAATACTTTGGGAAGTAGAACTGTCATCAATCATGGCAGGTAACCTGGAGATTAGATGACCATTGGATATAGTAAAATTAGACATAGTAGAATGATACTAATTCTGATCTCAGCTTAGTTGATGCTCTATGTACACAGAGAGTCAATTTAGGAATAATTACTATATCAATGACTTACTTTTTTCTATTAAAATAGAATCTGTTTTATATTTTGTGATATTATTTGGTGCTCTTCACATCTAGGACCAAGCAATTCTTTTTTCAAAGAAAATGTTCATGATAGCAAGATGCGAGTGTTCTATGTAATCCAAGTGTTTGGATTTTTCGTGCCTCCTTCCTATATTTTTCTCATCAGTTTTTTTCCAATTTTACCTCAAAGTCAGCAAGTATCTAACTATATGTTGATTGAATCTGTAGTCTTAGCAAGTTCTTTGTAGAATTTATCTACCACTTCATTGTCTGCTATGGATGTACTGGTGGATAAGTTGAAAGTATTTTCAATGCTTATCAGTAGTACTGCACTTAAATAATAGCCAAGTATCACATGGAATAATGCATTTTATTGCCTTGGGCATATGATAAAACCCACTCAGCCAACTCCTTCATTTGCCTCTTCAAGGAATATTTGTGAATTTTCTTTCCATTTGGCAAGCTACTTCCTTCTTCTACAGGAATATTGAGATTTGCACGATAGATGATATATTATATAGGTGCTCTTTACAAATTAGTCCTGTAACATGCAAGTAGTGTACATTGACCATTGCCCTCCCCTGAAAGGATTTCCCCCTAAATACATTTGAGAGTGGAGAGAGAGGGAAGATAGGGATTTGGAAAGAAAGAAGTCAATATTATTTTGATGAATTCTTCAAATGCCCAAACCTCATGAAATAATATAAATCCTCGTCTCCTTAATATGAATTCCTCTTTGTTACAATCCTCTCCAGACAGGGTCAGCCCCAAGAGCTTATACAACTTTAGTTGGGTATATGTGTGAGTGAGAGGTAGGAAAGGGACAACAGATGGCATCACTAGAAACAGTTGTGAGCTTTTACTTCAGACAATGTAAACATAAAGTTGTGCTTGTATTTATTTAAAGTTATTGGCATAGAGCTCATTTCATGTAGACCCAGATTATCTTGTTTATGGTAGTGTCTAGATGATGGACACAACTCTGTATAATATAAATTAAACTATGCAAGAGGCAAACACAAACACACACATAGCCTCTTGCATCAACAACTTCCCTCAAGCAAACCAAATCCTTCTAGGATTCAAGCTGGCATTCATTTATTATACCGCTTATAGTTGACTTATTTTAACATTAAACACCTGCAAAAACAAAGGAATAAGAATTAACATCAAAATGCATTATAATGATACCCTTTTACTTCTTTAGTTTGATGAATGGAGTTTCTAGCATTGTACATTTAAAGTATCTTCTCAGGAAATACTGCCAAGTGACTGAAATGTCAATGTAATTGCACATTGTTGTTTCGTGGGACAGGAGACAGAGTGGGTAGATAAAATTCAAGGAAAATGTAAAGGCACAGTATTATCTCATTCAAATGGCTGAGCCCCATCAATGGGCCTGGATTCTAGAAACTATATAATGAATAACAACAACAATAAAACATTATAAAAATATATTTACTCAGAAGATTCTTTGATGATACTCCTTCTAATAGTGCAGATTGCAAATGAGGAGTGTGCTATTAAATATTTAATAATTGGCTCTCCACCCACCAAAATGTATACTTTTGAAGTTTAATCTGCATTAACATTTTCTCCATCAATTTATTAAGTTAAGAAAATCAACAAAATAATAAATCAAGTCCTGGTTTGTAGCATTTGCCAGTTTCCAAAGTGTAAATGCTCAAACTAGAAATTTGATTATTGGCTCTCCTGAGCTGGTTTGATCTGGCTCCAGCACATACCTGATTGCAACCAATTCATACCTTCTTATCCTGTGAATTTAAGGAATTTCCTCCTATAAATGCTCCACAGGGTTGAGGCCCAACAAGCTGAGGGCCTGCCTTAAAGTTTTTTCACTTTAGGTTGGGTACCAATAGAGAACCAATAGAGAACAGTCCATTTGTTATCACTTGCTAGCCTCACAGTCTTATTCCTTCCCTAGACCTGCACTTCTTTGATATTTTTTACACTGTTCTTTGCATGTAATTCTTTTTTAATTTTTAAATCATTTATTAATATTCATTTTTAACATGGTTACATGATTCAAGATCCTACTTTCCCCTTCACCCCCCCTGCACTCCCCCCACCTATGGCCGACGCACATTTCCACTGGTTTTATCATGTGTCCTTGTTCAAGGCCTATTTCCAAATTGTTGTTAGTTGCATTGGTGTGGTAATTCCGAGTCCACATCCCCAATCATGTCCTCCTCAGCCCATGTGTTCAAGCATTTGTTTTTCTTATATGTTTCCTCTCCTGTAGTCCTTCCTCTGAATCTGGGTAGCGTTCTTTACCATAAATCCCTCAGAGCTATCCTGTGTCATTGCATTGCTGCTGGTACAGAAGTCCATTACATTTGATTTTACCACAGTATATCAGTCTCTGTGTACAATGTTCTTCAGGCTCTGCTCCTTTCGCTCTGCATCAGTTCCTGGAGGTCTTTCCAGTTCACCTGGGACTCCTCTAGTTTATTATTCCTTTGAGCACAATAGTATTCCATCACCAGCATATACCATAATTTGTTCAGCCATTCCCCAATTGAAGGGCATACCCTCCTTTTCCAGTTTTTTGCCACCACAAAAAGCACAGCTATAAATATTTTCGTACAAGACTGTTTTATCTATGATCTCTTTGGGCTACAAACCCAACAATGCTATGGCTGGATCAAAGGGCAGGCATTCTTTTATAGCCCTTTGAGCATAGTTCCAAATTGCCAGCCAGAATGGTCTTTGCATGTAATTCTAGTTTTGTCGTCTTAGTTGAGAGAAGCAGTGTGGAATAATGGATAGAGAACAGGAACTGGAATCAGGAAAACCTGGCTTCAAATTTTGCTTCTGGTACATGCTAGTTGTGGGACCTTGGCCAAGTGGCTTAACCTCTCATTGCCTTAAGGTAATTCTATGACTATAAGTCATAAAGCAGATACTTATCTGCTTTGGTAGGGAGGGTTTATTAATCAGGAGCTCCCTATTTCAATCAATCTAAAAGCATTTATAAAACACCTACTATGTGCCAAATGCTGGGCTAGATCCTGAGAATACAAATACAAAGTATGAAACAGTCTTTATTCTAAAGGAGCTATATCTAACAGAGGAGACAAAGAGTACTTATATAAGTACAAATAGAATAAATATAATGAGAAGGAATATAAGTTTGTTTAGGGGAGGAGGGCACTCCTCCTTAGAGGATAGAGAAAGACTTTACGTAGGAGGTTTAACTTGAGCTGCATGTTAAAGGAAGAAAAGATGGAGCTAGAGCAGTTTGGGTCCAGAGAATGAGGACAAAGAAGATGTTCCAATAGAATATGTGAAGTGATAATAACATGAGAGCATAGGTTGGCGTCCATTTAGGAAGGGCATTGAATGCCAGATTAAGTTAAGACTTTATTTTCTGGGAATAGGCTGTTGAGCAGGATCAGACCTAAACATTGAGACCATTGATTTGGATACCATATGCAAAATGGAATAGAAGTGAGGAGAGTGATTAGTATGTTATTGTAATAGCCCCAGTGAGAGCTAATGAAGACCTATCCTAGTAATATTATATGTGTATTTGTGCAGTGATAATACAATGATTAAGAAAAGGTGAATAGGAGAGATGTTCTAGACATAAAAGCAATAGAGAGACAACTGGAAATGTATGTTGAAATAGGAAGAAGAAAGAAGAAGGAAATGATGAGAATGAATAACAAAATGGTGGTGCTATTAACACAAATGAGTTGTAGTTCTTCAAAGTAAGGATTGGGGGAGGGTATGGATCTGCAATTTCACCAACATGGAGATCTTACTGGCAAAGAAACCCTCTATCAATGCAGGTCAGCACCTTCTCTGCTTTTTATAGTTTCAGAGAGTGTCTTCTATCATTCGGAGGCTTGCCCTAGGTCACACAGCCAATATATACAAAAGCCAGGGCTTAAACTCCAATCTTCCAGACTTTGAGGCTAGTTCCTTATACCATTATTCCTTATATATCTCACTGCTTTTCTTCTTACTAATTCTCCTTTAAAACACCTAAGAGGTTGGCATACTATTATCAGAGTGCTGAGGAGAAGTTTGGGGGCCTGAGGAAACCCATACAATCTTTACTTTGCAGGGTGGGGGTGAGGTTACAGGGATGGGGAAGGTGTGGAAATTAGGAGAGTTGAAAAAGGAGGGGTAAATAATAGAAGTCAAAAGCCACCTAACTTTGAGGAAGGGGGATGAGAGAGCTGTCTATAAGGGCTCTTCCTCCTGATTCTAAAGCTACCAAAGAATCAATAAATAATATGAGAAGTAATATTGCAGAGTGAAAATAGAGAGCTAGCCTCAGAGCCAGCAAGACCTGCATTCAAGTTCTGTTTATTACAAATACTAGCCATATGGACCTAAGAAAACCTCCATTAACCCCCTGGAGCCCTGGGCAACCCTAAGATTATAAATTACTGAGAAGATGCTGATTTGCACATGACAGAAAAACTCCTTTGCTGGGGGAGCTTCCTAAGAAAATGAAATCACAAGTCTAATTAGAAAAAATACGTATATCTATGTCTATATATATATATATAATATACAAGGATACAGAGGTTTTATGTCAATCTATGGACAGGAGTTCTTACACTGGAGTCATAATTTTTTTAAAAATTATTTCAATAATTGTATTTCAATTTAATTGGTTTCCCTTGTAATCCCATGTGTTTTATTTAATTGATCTAAAAACATTATTTAGAAAAAATAAAAACATTATTTAGAAAAGAAGTCCAAGGGGAAGCTAAGTGGCTCAGTGGATTGAGAGCCAGGCCTAGAGAAAGGAGGTCCTGGGTTCAAATCTGGCCTCAGACACTTCCTAGATATGTGACACTGCGCAAATCACTTACCCCCATTGCCTAGCCCTTACCACTCTTCTGCCTTGGAACCAATAGACAATATTGATTCCAAGATGGAAGGTAAGGGTTTAAAAAAAAAAGGAAAGAAAAGAAATCCACATGCTTCATGAGACTGTCAAAGGGATCCAAGACATAAAAAAGATTAAGGGACCAGGGTTATAAAAAAGCAGAAGTGAGATTGCGATTCATGTGGCACTCAGTTACTTACTATGCGCCTAATTAGTATTGAGGATGAAACTTATTGATTTCAGTTGGGGAAAAAAGATTAATGTCTATTAATAATAATGTACAAAATACTACATCATTTCAGTGGATCTGGATCTTAGCAATGTTGGTACATTCTTCAACAAGGCAAATCATAACCCATTGATTTGTTCCATCTTGTACAACCCTTTTCCATGTTCTCATGCATATGCTTCACAAGGGGGCCACCTTAAAGGGTAGAAGACCTCTCTCTTGATATCTTGGCATTATATTGATATCTACCACTGAAACACTTCTGCTACCCATTATTTTGCCTTGCTCAAAGTACTTGACTAGCTTATTTTCTTTTCTAGTCATATGTTTCTTTTATGTTGATTGTCAATATTTTTGCATATAAATTTTGCTTATGACTCACAATTGGTATCGAGTTACAGCCTATGAATCTCTCCATAAAAAAAAACAACTCATCATGAATCTCTCCATCGTTTCTCAGTTAACCTGCAACTTCAATTTTTGGGGCATCATGGTAGTTTGTGTTTTACAACCATTGAGGGAAGAATGTTCATGGTTTAAAAAATTGCATCTGCTGTAGTCTTCAAAGAAGAAGCTTTCCAGTTCAACTTCCTGCTTGTTGTCTCCTGTATACAACTCCCTACCCTCTGCTTCTATGTCTTTGGAAAGACTTTCCCTTATTGCTGTAAAATGAGGGATGGCCAGACACCATCAGCTTGCTTAGCTGATGCAACCTTTCCACTTAGAGTACATTAGGGAGTTTGCTTCTGGGATAAACATCATGATGTGAAAGGGAAGGGCTTTGGAGAGACCATGATACATAGGTAGACATTCTGTAACTGGTTCCAGTTGGCTAAGCATGTGGTGGAGGGGAGGCTTTTTAATTGCTTTGGAGGCATTCCAAAAAACAGATTCATACATGGCTTCTTTGTTTCATTCGTATCTGAAGGAGCTCAATGACTCTTTTGCTCAGAGCAGAGATTGGATTTATAATTTAGCCTGATTTCTACACAGCATTGGTCCCACCAAGTTTAGGTCCAGATGCTGCATCACTGCCAGGTAAGTTCTTTGCTGGCCTTAGGTCCTGAAGAATATTCCTTATTCCTCAGGACTATCAATGCTGAACTGGCTGCAAAACCCAGACTGAATTTTGAATCCTAGATTCCTGTAGCTCCCTCTCCCAACCATTAGAATCTTCCAAGGTTGGAGATTCCACTCCCTTCACCTGGAACTAAAAAGTATAAATAGAAAGTCTAAGGAGCAAGGTCTCTTCTTGGGAAATCAGGAAGATCTAAGTTCAAATCTTGTTTCAGATACTTTACTGCTTTGTGATCCTGGACAAGTCACCTAAACTCTGCCTCAGTTTCCTCAATTATAAAATGAGAATAATAACAGATTCTACTTTGAAAGGTTATTGTGTTAATCAAATAAGATAATATTTATAAATCAATTAGCACAATGCATGTGGTAGATACTGTGTAAATGCTTATTCCTTTCCCATCTCCAAGAAGAACACAAGCTTCTTGAGGGCAAGAATTGCTTTTTTTTTTTTTTAATCATTGAATCTCTAGCACCTGGAACAAACTGACGCTGAATAATAGACACGTGTCAAATTAAAATGAACATAAAGTTCTTTAAAAGTCAATAGGGATGGGTGGAGCTAGGTGGTTCAGTGGACAGAGCTCCAGATCTAGAGATGGGAGGTCCTGAGTTCAAATCTTACCTACCTCTGTGACCCAGGGCAAATCACTTAACACCTCTTGTCTAGTCCTTGCCATTTTTCTGTCTTGGAACCAATACATAATATTGATTCTAAGATGGAAGGAAAGAGGTTTTTTTAAGTCAACATAAGGCCCCAAATGTTAGTAAAATGCACACACAAACATATATGTATATATATATATACATATGTATGTATGTATAATGTCAGATAGCACTGTAGATAAAGCACTGGTCCTGGAATCAGAAAGACCTAAGTTAAAATTTGACATCAGACATTTATTAGGTATGTGACCAAGGCACTTAACTCTGTTTACCTCAGTTTCCTCATCTGTAAAATGAGCTAGAGAAAGCAATGGCAAACCACTCCAGTATCTTTGCTAAGAAAATCCCAAATGGGGTGTCAAAGAGTCAGATATGACATAAATTACAGAACAACAATAAATTCATGTGAAATATATTGCATATATTATACATGTATGTTTATAGCATATATATGTAAATACTGTGTGTGTGTGCATGTGTGTGTGTGTGTGTGTGTGTGTGTGATTTCCAGTGAGGGGAGAATGAGGTGACTTGAATAATAGGAAAAGACATAAAGCCAAAGAAAGGGAAAAGGTGTTTGACAAAAAGATTTAAATACCTAAAATAGCTCAGACTATATAGTGCTTGAAGGTTCATAAAATGTTTAGATTGGAAAGTTGGGAGGTTTCAAGTGACGAAAATTATGGGGGAGTTGGAGCCTTTATGAGCCAAGGCTAGACTGTATGGAAGAGTTGAGAAAAAGACTAATAATATTCTCTAGTTGAAAAGAAAGGGCCTCAAGCAAGCCAGTGTTGGTAAAACTGTGAAGGAAATATGAATTTGTCCACGATTCCTCCCATTTCCCATTTCATTGCCTCGTTTCCCCTCTCTTGATTCTCCTTCCATCTTACCCTGATTTCTCTTCTCTTCCCACAAGGGCCTGGTCTGATGTCGTGGTTCAGTCATTTCAGTGGTGTCTGACTCTCCAAGTCTCAGCTAAATTCCCATCTTCTTCAATAGACCTTTCCCAGTCTTTAACCTCCCTGCCTTCCATCTGAGATTATCTCTAGTTTATCTTTTATGTATTTTGTCTGTACACGTTTTATCTTCCATTAGATTGTGAGTTCTTCGAGAGCAGGGACTGTCTTTTGCCTTTCTCTGTCTCTCCAGCTCTTAGCACAATGCCTGGCACCTCGTAGGCACTTAATAAATGTTTATTGACTGATTGGCATTCCAGGCATCGTGCTAAGTGCTGGAGGTACAAAGAAAGGTTAGGAAAAAAGAAACAATCCCTATTCCAAAGGGGCTCCCAGTCTAAAAGAAGGGAGCAAATGAAAACTAGTATGTGAAAAACATATTTGTAAATTGGAAATAATCAACAGAGGGGAGGCACTAGAATTAGGGGGTGTCAAGTTAAAGCTTTCTATTTTAGCTGGAACTTGAAGGAAGGCAGGGTTTAGAAATGTGGGGGAGAGCACTACAGGTGTGGAGGATTGCCACTGAAAATGGTCAAAGGAGTAATAAATGTTTGTTGGTTGACTGAGCGACTGACTGATAATTATTTAATTCCTTACTTCTCCCAAAGGTATTTTAGTAAACTCTGTAATAGAGATATTGACAGACTTTGACAGACCCTTTGGGGAGCTACTCTGAAAACCAGAGGTAACTAATGTGCATGTGGTCAGTTCCTGCTAAGCTATTCCCCCAGACTTGTCCTGAGTTTATACAGACTCAGAATTTGTATATAATTCACTGATGCCTGTTTCAAAGAAATTTATGAACAAGAGAATCTCCCTGAGGTTCCTTGGACTCTTCCCATCACATTTAGGGGCAGTATTAATAAGATATGAAGTGATGAAATCTCTCCATTTTAAGATGATCACATATGCAAATAAAGACTGGGAAATTTAGGGTTGCCTACGAAGAAATGAGAAAGACGAGAATGGTCTTTTTAAATCAGATCCATCTGGAATAAGACAAACATGTGGTGGAGCTGGGGTTGGGAACACAAGTGGTCAGTTAGTGGTGACTTAAAGGTCTCCCATTTAAAGCTTTTGAAGATTGATTCTTTTTCTTTCAACCTGAGAGAACTGAGGCTTTATGGGGCCAGGTTTCTGTTTTGTTTCCCAGTGACCAAAGGGAGGGTAGTGTTGGGAGCTGGCAACTCTGAAAGTGGAGTGTTTGGATCTGCACACACATAAATCTCTCCAGAGACAAGGGAGCCCTTCATCTGTAGGTTGATTTCCGTGAAAGAGTTTGTGTGATGACCACCATGAAGGCTTCTGCTTCTGCCTCCAAGGCCGTTAAGAGTCTGACAGGTCTCTCTGCTCCCTGAAGCCCTGTGGAGACATGCCTTGGGAAGCCACTCCATTCTCCCTCACTATACCCCTGCCAAGAAACCAGGCTGAATTCCTCCATCTCTCTCTTTGTTTCCTTACCACTAATCCTGCTGGTAAAACCTGCTCATTTCCTGTGTGGCACTGGCCTGAGATCATGCACTGTGCACCTGGTTTTGAACCACTTGCCTAAAGCCAAAAATGATTTCCTAATCTACCCAAATGATCACTGTAGTTTTCAAAGGAAGAGAGGAATGGGGAGTATCTATTTTTACTTTGCAGTGGATGCAAGGGAGGGAGGGACTATAGCTGCCTTAAAGCCTGGGTTCCTTTTCTCTAGAAGGCTTGCTTTTCAGCCTCTTAAGAAATGAAAAATGTTTTTATTTAATACATAGCACCCCACCCCCAGTTGAAATTTGGGATTATTTATAGCTTGATGCTATGCTCCCAGGTATAATATGTCAGATGCTAACTGGAAACTGTGCCTGGGAACAAATCCTACATTATACAAATTTTCTTGTGGTTTCTGTTAAAGGCTGATGACTAGTGGGTTTATACAAATAAATGAATACGATAATTGGGCAAATAAACAAATAAATTACCCTTATAGTACTCAAGTACTTTCTCTCACTAAAGATTTGATTTATCTGGCTGCGGTCATGCCTGGACACATAAGCTTCCAGCATCCAGCACTGAACTGTAGAGGCCCTGGGTGCTCATGACTAAACAGGAGATTTGGTCCATGTCTCCCAGACTGCTTTCTGAAATGGACAAATAGAAATCTTTTGATAAGTGGAAAGTTTCTCTGTTGACATTTTTAAACCAGCTGGAAGCCTACAGAATTGGAGATTTGACTTACATTGAAGGAAGGAGAAGAAGGGGTTAGGGGGAGGAATGGATGTTTTCATAGGTCATTAAGTGCTGGGGAACATTTTCTGTGGGACAATAGCATTTTGGAGGTGAATAGCAATGTCTTTTATCATTTAACTGTTCCACAGGCTGTTGCTTCACTATGGGATCTTTCTGCCTGAGACACTGCTTTCAAGATCTGTGTCAGTTCTCTCCCTCCACCCTCTTTTCCCAATTCCCAGCTCCTAGTGAAAACTTTGCTAGTTTGAAATTGCTTGTAAAAGTAAGTCATTTTCTGTTTCTTTAGCTCTGAAGTCTGGCTCTGTGTTACCTTAGTGACAGATAAAATAATTCCCTCTCCCCAGGATCAGGATCAAAACCGCTTCTGTAAATTGCCAAACAGATATTCCCAGGAACTGATGGAAGATGAAATCACAGAATCAAACAGGAAGATAAACAAACAAGCATCAGGGAACAAGCCACATTTTCAGCTGCCAGAGCTAATAGGAAATGTGGTCAAAAGGAACTGTCATTGACTGGCATATCTCATTAACTTTGCTCTTTGGGGGAATGGTTACTGTGGAAAAGTCAGACTCTCAACAGTACTGGGGGTGGTGCAGGTAGTGTGGAATAAAGCATCCCTCGTTGGGTAAAAGGAAGCCTTGCTAACTCTAGGACCCTTGATCCAAAGCTTAGCCCCTTCTCTCAGTTCACATGGAACCTTCAACCCAAGTCTTCCTGACACCAAGTATGACATTCCAGCTGGTGATAATGATGATTTAAAAATAGGAAATCTAGTTGGAAAAACAGAATATTTAGATTAGGAGTCCTCGAACTTTTCCTAATGAGAAGATACTTAGAACACAATCTCTCTGGTCACCTTTCTTTTATGGGCTTTACCTTGATTCATTCTGCTTGGGTCACTGGTTGAAGTGCAGGAGTTAGAATACTCTATATTCCCCATTGCTACTTGCAGGTTCTTCTCCTCCCTCCATCACTTGAGAATCTTTCTGACTTTGAGAGTCATAGTATTTATATCTACCACACAGACAAAATCCTAATAGCTGTTGTCTACAAATCCCCAAGTCACTCCCCTTCTTTACTCAATGAGTGTGGTCAACGGAAACAATTTTTCTCTCCTCCTTTACTCCTACCCTCCTACTAGGGTCCTTTAAATATAGATTTTGACCTGCCCTCGAACACCATAACTAGACATTTTCTCAACCTGCTCATTTCTTATAAGCTATATTCCTTTATCCCATCTCAATTATAAATAGAAATAGTCATACTCTTGATGCCGTCATCACCCACAAATGTACCATCTCCATGTTCAAGAATTCTGAAACCCCCTTATCTGAATACAGCATATTTTCTCGATATTTTCTACAACATGTAAAAACATTTTTTAACATTGGTTTTCTAAAATTTTGAATTCTAGATTCTCTCCCTCCTTCCTCCACCCCTCTATCTTTCCTTGAGGTGGTAAGTAATTTGATATAGGTTATGTAGAACATAGTGTATTGACTTTATGTCTCTCCCTATGTCTTCCCTTACAAAACCCTACTCTTTGTACCACAATCTCCAACCCCTTGACCTTTCAATTCTCTCTTCCCTATCTTGACTCCTTGGTGAACCAAATTCAACTGCATATGTTAAACTTCACAGTTCAAACTCCACAGTTTGAATTTAATTCCTCTCTTGAATGCCTAGCCCTGCCAATCATCAGCCTTGAGTCACTCCTATCATTCACCACTTTTGCTCCTACATAAGTGTTACTGAATGAAGGTAGAGAAAATCATGCAACTATTCTGACTGGGTCCACTACAAATTTATGTTACACAGACTCACCTGAGCTCTTATTGCAGTCATGGAATCCTTCTATCGTTGCCTTATTGAATCTTGTTCCACTCTCCTCTAAACCTTTTCATACCTGGTCAGATTTCCCATGATTCACCCTATCTTGAACCTCTGAGCCTTACCTCATATTTTACAGAAAAAATTGAGGTAATCTACTATGAGCTTCCTTTTTTCTCTTCTTTACGTTTTATCACTTAGATGCCTTTTGCCACTATCTTCTCTTTCATTCCTGCCTCATGTAATAAAGTGGCCTTACTCCTTTCCCCTCCCCCTTTTTTATATAGAATATTTTTCCATGGTTATATGATTCATGATCCCCCCCCCATTCTTTCTTCCCCACTCCCAAAATCAACAAACAGTTCCATTGGGTTATACATGTATCATTGTTCAAAACTTATTTCCATGTTACTCATATTTGCAGTAACATCAAAACCCTAATCAATCACATTCCCATAGAACCATGTGACTGATCATGTATTTTACTTTTCATTTCTGCTCCCACAGTTCTTTCTCTGGATGTGGATAGCGTTTTTTTTCTCCTAAATTCCTCTGGATTGTCCTGGTCATTGCATTGCTATTAATAGAAAAGTCTGTTACATTTGATTGTGCCACAGTGTATCAGTCTTTGTGTACAATGTTCTCCTGGTTCTGCTCCTCCTGCTCTGCATCTATTTCTGGAGGTTTTTTCAGTTCACATGGAATTCCTCCAGTTTTTTATTCCTTTCAGTACAATAATATTCCATCGCCAACAGACACCACAATTTGTTCAGCCATTCCCCAATCGATGGACAGACATCCCCTCATTTTCCAAGTTTTTACCACCACAAAGAGCGCTGCTATAAATATTATTGTACAAGTCTTTTTCTTTATTATCTCTTTGGGGTACAAACCCAGCAGTGGTATGGCTGGGTCAAAGGGTAGGCAGTCTCTTAAAGCTCTTTGCATAAAGTTCCACCAGCAGTTTATTAGTGTCACAATTTTGCCACATCCCCTCCAACATTTATCACTTTCCTTTGCTGTCATGTTGGGAAGTAATCTTACTTCTTACCAAGGTTAATCCCATCTACCTGCTTAAGTGATCCCATTCCATCCTGTGTACTCCAATAAATTACCCCTGCAGGTACCACTCTATCACATAATTTCAATCTCTCCTAGTCTGCTGACTTCTCTGTCACCTATAAACATATTCATGTCACCTCTATCCTGAAAAAACTCTCACTTTTTTCTTCCATTCCTACTAGCTATTACCCCTATATCTTTTCTGTCCTTTGTAGCTAACTTCTCCAAAAGACCATCTACAATAGGTGCCTCTTTACTTTCTCTTCTTACTCTCTTCTTATCCCCTTGCAATCTAGCTTCAAACCTTATCATGCTACCAAAACTACTTCTCCAAAGTTACTAATGATCTAATTGCCGAATACAATGGTCTTTTCTCAATTCTCATTCTTGTTAAGAGAAAAAGGGAATACCTGGGATGATGTTATAGTGCTGCGATGGCAAACCTATGACATGCGTGTCAGCACTGACACATGTAGCCATTTTCTTTTTTTTTTTTTTAATCTTTACCTTCCATCTTGGAGTCAATATTGTGTATTGGCTCCAAGACAGAAGAGTGGTAAGGGCTAGGCAACGGGGGTCAAGTGACTTGCCCAGGTCACACAGCTGGGAAGTAAATAAGGCCAGATTTGAACCTAGGACCTCCCGTCTCTAGGCCTGGCTCTCAATCCACTGAGCTACCTAGCTGCCCCCACATGTAGCCATTTTCGATGACATGTGGCTGCATACAGAGAAGTATGGGACCACATGCCAAGGATGAAACATTTGCTGTAGTGTAGTGTAGACACTCTGTGCACTATAAATGACAATTCTATCTATATTAATTTACCTATTTTGGTTTATTAAATACTGTGATATATTATAATTAAACATTTTTGTTATTTAAACTCTAAGTATCGCAAAATTATGTTTTTTTTTTCTCGAAGTGACACACCATCTGAGTTATGCTCAGTTTTTTGGCGAATTTTGACACACCAAGCTCAAAAGGTTGCCCATCACTGTTATAGTGGTTAGTTGGCATGTGCTAGTGAACCAAGCCCAAGGGTATTCCCCTCTCCTGTCTGGCCAGAGAGCTAATGGCTGCCCTCTGTGCCCAACTGATTATGGTGATGGTAGTGGAAAATGTAGAGGTATGAATCAGATTAAAGAACATTGAAGGAATGGAGATTTTGTTTAGTTAGGGAATTTTGAACGTTACCTAACCTTCCCCAATATTCCTTTCTGAACATACCCCTACCAGAGGAAACCCGTATGGGACTACTTAGGATTTGACTTAACCCAAGTATGAAGAAAGGTTTTCTCCCTAATAAACCCTTTTGTTTTTAAACTGTTACTACCCACTTCTTCAATTATCTGACTGCTAACTTGATTTCAACAACTATTTATTTAGGATAGAATAACAGGAGATGAAATTAGGAAAGAGGTTAAACAGAAGTTCCCTAACTAAAGTCTCAGAGAGAAATGCCGGTTCTTTCCAGCCTTGACCAATAGCTGAAAGGATCAGCCTGGAAACTGTGTCAATCTTCTTGACTTTCTAATGCTGGCTAATCTAATATATTGATACAGATATTTCGAATGGTTTTAGATGTGGTAGGTTCAGAGGAAGATGTTTCTCTCTTCGGGACTGACACAGCCTGTCCTCCAGGATAAAATCCTGTTGGGCAGCTGAATGTCCTGTCAGTTCCTCGGGTCTCCAGAAACTGATAAACAAGGTCACTTCACAGTCAGCAAGGGAAATGGTAAAGATTGGGAAATCCTCTGGAAATGATGGGTTCAATCCTGAGGTCGGATTTGGAGCTCCTCTCAGTCCAGGGTTCAAAACTAAACTCCTCCAGTCACTCTTCCTCCTGGAAGTCTTTGCTTCCCCCAACCTTCTAACTGTCACTGGCTGTCCTTGCTTCATCAGCATTCCATCTTCACTCTGTGTCAAAATCCCTTCCTTCATTCCTCCCCTTTCATGCTAATGACCTTATCAAGGTCATAGGACATGAATCTTAATACCACTGTGTTAACCTATGCTATTTTCTATCTACTCCCCCCCAAATAATAAAAAACCCTTTCCTATACTATGCTATGCTATGCTAAATCTCTACTTACTCTAAGAGATTTTCCAGGACAGGTATGGGTAAAGGAATTTTGGGGTTTACAAAAATAATTATAGAGAATAAAAACAAATGTTGCAACACAAAAGTCTGCAAACAAATCAATAAACCTATGATTACTATTACTATCCTTACTAATACAACAATTGTATATCTAATCTTATCGCTATACCAAAATAATTCAACTATAAACTTCCATTAACACAAATTTCAGCTAATGCTGTCACATAGAACTTTCTCAAAGAAAAACTGTTTTGCTAATACATTTTAAATGCTATCACTAACTAATCTATCAACCTATGAATTTACTACAGTAACTTTTAACTTTAATGCTAACCTGTTACAAGATATTATCCTAAGTTTTCTAAACTACCCTATTCCTTTTCTATATACATTATGTGCAACTATAATATTCACAAATATCTAGCTACAATTGCCAAACTTATGTTACAGATATTTCTAATATGTACATTCTCCTTGGTCTCTCTGTAGTCTTTGATAGTTTGTCACTTTCCTCTTTTTCTCTGAAAGTTCAGTAGACATTTAAAATTAAACATGCCCAAAACAGAACTCATTATCTTTCCCACTAAACCTTGGCCTCTCCCCATATTTCTGATTACTAAAGAGAGCAACATTATTCTTTAAATCTCAAGTAAAATCCCATCTTTTACAAGCTTTTCCCAACTTCTCTTAATTCTAGCACTTTCCCTTTATTAATAATTTCCTATTTATTCTGCATAGAGCTTGCTTTGGGTCAGTTTGTTTACATGTTGTTTCCCCCCATTAGACTGTTAGCTCCTTGATATCAGGGACTGTTTTTTGCTTCCTTGTGTACCCCAGCACTAATCACAGTGCCTGGCACATAGTAGGTGTTGAACTAATGTGTAGTGGTTCATTGCTTCTTTTGATTTGTCCCAAATCTTTTTTTTTTCTCTCAGAGATTGGTGATCAGAATTGAAGGTGGCTGCTTAAGAGTGCTTTTTTTTAGGAAGGAAGGAAGACAGAGTGCTAAGAGGAATGGAGGAGTTTGGTACCACTTAATTAGACAAATATTTATTGGCTAAATAAAGATTGATTTTCCTGCTTCAAGTCTATCTCCTCTCCAGCTGCCAAAATGCTATTCTGAAGTCATTCTATCTCCTTACTCAATAAATTCCATTTGTTCCTTTTACCTTACTGGTCTAATCTAAGGTAACCAACAGACCTCACACCTGTGAGCTATGGGGATATCTGCCCCAAACGTGAAAACTTTGCCTGGTGGAATGGGTGAATGAGAACAATTTGTTGCAATGGCCATGAAGGTGGCTGAAGCAGGTCCTATGGAATTGTTTAGAACTTGTTCAGACATTGAAGATGCCAAGATCATCCAAAGCATCCTGGGCCATCACCAATCATCCTGACTTTTGTCTTGTCATCTGATTTGGATGAATCTGGAAGAGAGAGTGAGGCTGATGACTTTTTGCAACTCTGTCTCACAACTCCATTTCATACATGAATCACAGTGTGATATCATTGTTCTTCAAAACAAAGGATGATCATTGCCTTTACATCAACAAACTCTTCTCTTTGACTTTTACAGCCTTCACAACCTGGTTCTAACCTACATTCTCAGACTTTTTATGCCTTACTCCATTTGATACATTATATGGTTAAGAAAAACTAGACTTGTTTCTCACACAGCAGACTCCCTCTCCCTTCTCTGTACCTTTACTCAGACTATTCCCCATGCCTACAATAAGCTCCTTCCTCATTTCCACCCTAAGAATTCCTAATTTCCATCAGAGCTCAGCTCAAAATGATACCAAATAGATCAGAAGTTTTTCCTTTTATTGAGGTATTTTTGGACAGGGCAAGTTTTACCCATTAATCTCATCCTTTGAGGTCAAGCAGATAAAACAATCTAGCGTTCCTCAACACTCATCTTAAGATACTGGCTTCGGGTGAAACAAAGACAGGATAGTGTATGCCCAAGACAGAGGCCTTTTGGTTGGGCCTTTTAGGATCAAAGAATAGAGGAACTCAGCATTTGTGGGGGAAGCACCACTGTCCTAATCACAAATGAGTTATCCTTGATTCTTTTCTCTCACTCACCCTCCTTATGTTATTAGTTACAGCCTTATTGATTCCTCCTCTGTAATATCTCTCACAACTACAGGTCCTCGTCACTCACACAACCACCACCCTCTTCCTGAGTTTCAGGCCCTTATCATTTATCTGGGCTGTATCTTCTATACTTGTCTCTCCTTTTCAATCTATCCCCTCTCCAGTGGATCATCCACAGACCTGCCAAATTAATTTTTAAAAGGGACATAAATGGCTGTCACTCAAAAAAACCCCTAGTAGTTCTCTATTTTTTAAAGAAAAAAAAATCCTCAGTGTGGAATTTAAAATTCTAAAAAATCTGGCTCTAACTTATCTTTCCAGCTTTGCTTCATATTGTCCCCTTAACAAATGTTCTTTTCCAGCCAAATGGGACTAACTTGTCTCTAAACTTTGCCTCCTTGTCTTCACTCAAATTGGTCCCTTTATCTGAGATGCATATTCTTCTTATCTCTCCCTTTCTCAGAATCCTTACTTTCCTTTAAGCCTCAACTCAAGTATAGTCTCCTCCAGGTAGACTTTCCTAGTTAATGTTTTCTCTCTCCTTAAATTATGTTGCTTTTACCTCGTTGTACTTGTCATGTACTTCAGTAGAATATAATCTCCTTGATAAAAGGGATTATTTTGCTTTTATCGTCATAATCCCAGACTCTAGGACACAGTATAGGTACTTGATAAATGGGGTTTTTTTGGAGTATTTGTCCATTGAATACAAGATAGTTGATCTAAATGAATTTGAAGACCAGGGTTGACTATCTGATGATCCTTAATTTAGACTTTTCTGCTCCTATTCAGTTCCAGCATTATCCCAAATGAGTCTGGTCCAATAGAAGAGAAAATTGTATCCCTGTCTCTTTCTTACCACGTTAAGAAAGGCAAGATAGTTGAAGTATAGAGACAGAAAGTCAACAACTTCTAGCAGTTTCCTTGAGGATGGCATCAGTTTCTTGCCTGCAATGTGAATGCAAATGGTGAATGCACAAAGTCAGAGAGAAGTACAATGTCTATGCTGGTGTTAATAGGCTGGCTTGTTAAATACAACTGCAGAACTAATTGTATTGTAAGAAAGAATAGAGAGAAAATGAGATCTCTTTGTGATATGGTAGGGCAGGCAAATGTATGGGTCTGGTGTTCCTGAATGGTTTTCACCTATTTTCTTATATTATACAGGTATCTCTGAAAAAATTTATACCTTGGATTGTACTATTAAGCACCTGAAGTATTAAGTTCAGAGAATAGCAAGGGATTTGAATGGGATGAATTTATGTCAGAAGATCAACAATAGTTGCATTCTTGAAAATACCTTTTGAGTCTTCCCTTTTTTTCTTTAGCACGCCTATGTCGAAAACCCTAGTACCCCATCTCTCTGGATGGGGTGCCCCTGCGGGCACACTTGAACTCAGAAGCACCTACTATGTTTCATTAAGGACAGACCCAACTATGGAACTTAGAGATCTGAACCAAAGCTTCTTCTTCTGTCTCCTCCCTAGAGTATCCAGGTCAGGACCCAGCTAACTAGCTGCAGGTTTACATTGCTGCTGAGCTCAAATAAGCAACAGTTCCTATTCTTCTCCCCAGGGAGACAGAAAAGCAAAGAAACCTTATGGCTGTGTGTATTTATTTTTTATTTGAAAAACAGTTATATAAACACATATGCAAGTGAGTTGCAGCCCTCAGGCCCCTGTCTCATTGCCAGCATATTCCTCTGGGGTCATAGTGTTTGGGAGTCCCAGCTTTATGATCGTTGGAGAGCTACGTGATTGGCATATGAGGTTTACTTTACTGATGCTAGAAAATAATTTGCTCTTGGATTAGAGCCCTTTGCTCACTGAGCAATGGAGGAAGTTTGTTTTCAGATGGACAGCTGAAAGTGATCTCCCTCCTCAAATGTTACTAGACCATTTTGTTTGGACAAAAGAGATTTTTTGCCCCTCTCACATTCTATTTTGTATCATCCTTATTTGCTCGTATGCCATATTCCTCCAGAGTATCATAAGCTCACTGAGGGCACACACCAAGCAGGTTGTTTTTTTTTTTTTAAATTCAGGCATTTATTAAACATTTATTGAATAAATGAGTGAATGAACAAATGAACTAACGCAAGCAGGAGAGGAAGCGTGTTTGTTATTTCGTATCCCTCAAGAGTGACATTCAGACCTCCAGGTTCCCTTTGAGTACTGAGTTTTTCCCTGGCATGTGCACTGTCAATACTGCTTTTGTAGTGGCTGATCCTTCCCTGCCCCTCCCCAGAATGAACTGAGAGATCATTCCTGAGGTGTGGCAGCTGATGTGCCTGGAGTCAGGAAGACCTGAGTTCAAATTCCACCTCCGATACTTAATAGCTATGTCTGAGCAAGTTACTTTGCCTCTCTGTGACTCAGTTTCCTCAAGGAATATGGGGATGATTTAAAATGGAGATGATTACATTTGTCTCCCAAGACTATTGTGAATATCAAAAGATAATGTTTGTTAAGTCCTTAGCATACCAGCTATAGGTACTATATAAATGCTTATTGCTTTCCCCTTATTGTCAAAGGATTTCAATCCTCTTCTTCAAAAGTCCTGTTTGAATTCCTCTTTCCATTCCTCTATTTTCCCTGGGTACCCAAAGAGTCACAAGGTACCCAATGGGGAAGAGTACAGAGAAGCAACCTTCCTTGTCTTGTGTTCACTTCTTTGTTCTATCCACAAGTCCACTGGTATGGTGACTTTTCCTCTATTAATATAGGTTACATTCTATCTAGTCTAGGATTTCTTATCCTACATGATTTTTATCCTTTCTTAAGTCCTCTAGAAAGGTTCTACTCAATGCGCCAGGGAACTTCCTTTACGTTTTTGTTTTGAATGTTTCATGGGTACCAGTGTAGCAATTAGCCAGACCATCCATTATTTCTCACTCTTGTTATGTGTTTGGCTTGTTTCTTTTTCTGATCTGATATCTTTGATGATAACTTTTATGTTACCACCCTTTTGCAAGTCATTGTTGGTGGCAGTGCTGAATTCTCTATTAATAGAGAACTTTTAAGAATTCCTCATTAAAAGTTGAAAACTAAATATAAAATTTGAAATGAAATTAAGAGAAAGCTAAAAAGACAAATACAATGGAACAATTGGAAGGTGTTAAATGATGGTGTGCTTACATTCTAATGGGGGGAGAAGAGACAAATTTCAACTTTCAGACCTCCCATTTTGATGGTCTAAAGCAGGGGTCAGCAACCTTTTTGGCCGTGAGAGCCATAAACGCCACATTTTTTAAAATGTAATTTCATAAAAGCTGTACAATGCTCACAGTACATGCTCCTGTAACAGCGCCTGAAAAAAAATTTGACTTTATGGCTCCTGCAGAAAGAGGCATATCTGGCCCTCGAAAGAGCCAGATATGGCTCGAGAGCCATACATTGCCAACCCCTGGTCTAAAGGCAATTAGGAGGTGCGGCAGTGCATAGAACACTGTGCCCAGAATCACTTAACTCTGGGCAAGCCACTTAATCTTTATCTGCCTCAGTTTCCTGAATTGTGAATTAGGGATAATAATACCAGTGTTGTTGTGAGGTTCAAATGAAATATTTATAAAATACTTAGCACAGTTCTTGGCACAGAGTAGGTGGTTGGTTAAATGATTTTTTTCCCTTTTTCTCAAGTTTATTTCCTTTCTTCTTAAAAGTAGAAAGCAATGAGAAGGAAAAATAGAGGGGAAAAGGAGTTGAATTCACTACTTCTCATAGTTGAGGTGGGTGAAAATATCACAGCATCAGAGATTTAGAGCTAGAAAGGACCATAGAAGCCATTGATTCCAACGCTCTCATCTTAGAGATGAAGAAACTGGATCAACAGAGAGGTGAAGTGGTTTACTTTAGGTCATACAATTAGTAAATTCCTGAGGCAGAATCTGAATAAAGATCTTCTTGAATTCAAGACCAATATTCTATCTACTATACCTTGTTGCTTTTCATCAATATGTAGTCATGAAGTTGTGGATGGGGAAATAGGTATAATATGAACCTCACTACTACCAGAACTGGATAAAGGAAGATTGAACACAATAACACATGCACGTGCACACACACTGGTATAGAAATACATTAAACTTAAGGGAAAAATAGATATGTGTAGTAAGTAGGGGGAGAAGGATTTAAGAGAGTTTATTATCAGGGAGAAAATAATTAGAAGTAAAACAAATTTTAAATTGATGAGGTAGAACGTAAGGGGGATTAGAAGGAAATGAAGAATGAGTATGAACCATTTATTAGGATCCAGTTAAGAGGAAGAGAAGAGAGGCAATAAGAAGGAAATATATGACTTTAATTATAGATCACTAGTATCTATTACAGACTAGCTAGATGGCATAGTGGATAGAGTACTGGGTTTGGAGTCAAGAAGATCTGAGGTCAAATTCACCTTCAGACACTTACTAGCTGTGTGACTCCACAAGTCATTTAACCCTGTTTGCTGCCAGTTTCCTCACTTATCAAATAAGCTGCTGAAGGAAATGGCAAACAACTCTAGTATCTATCGTTGCCAAGAAAATCTTAAATGGTGTCAAAAAGTGTCCTACATAACTGAAAATAACTGAAATAGTATTTACTTATTATATCATCTTGATGTCCTTCTTCTTTGAAAAGAGGGATATAGATCAGGGGCAAAGAGAGGGAAAATATGAAAACACGATGAAGGGAAAAACATAATTAACCATTATATCTATGAACACAAACAGGATGAAATCACCTATAAAACAGAAGTGAGTAGCAGAATGGATAAAAAAAAAGGCTCTAACAATCTGTTATTTACCAGATACACACTTGAAATATAAAGAACCACACAGAGTTAAAATGAGGGGCTAGAGGTAAATTTATATACTTTAGCCAAACTCAGAAATACAGCAGTAATAATTATGATTTCAGAATATGCAGCACTAAAAATGGGCATATTTTGAAGAGATAAACAGAGAAAACACATTATGCTTAAAGGTACCATAGACAACGTAATAATAGCAATACTTAATAATGCACTGAATGGCATTGCATATAAGTGGTTAAGGGAAAAACTAAACCAATTATAGGAAAAATTAGACAGCAAAAATATAATGGTTTTGGGTCCTTTCAGACTTACACAAATCTATAAAAAAAATAAATGAGAAAGAAGTTAAAAGCTCGAAAAGAATTTTAGAGATGGGAAATGTGGTAGATATCTGAAAAATAATTAATGGGAATATAGAGGAGTATACATATTTCTTAGCTGTGTGTACTAGGGAATAAAAATCTCATCAATATACATAGAGAAGTGGAAATATTAAATGCATTTTTACTGAATAAAAGTTATAATCAATAAAGGGTCTTTAAAGAAATTTTTCAAACTTCAATGGATACTAAGTAACTTAATCCTGAAGAATTGGTAGTTCCAAGTACAAATCACAGAAAAAATAGATAATTTCATCAAAGAAAATGATAAGAATAATGTAACATACAAACACTTTTGGGATGCAGCCAAAGTAGTCCTTAAGGGAAAATTTATATCCCTAAACAAATTACTAACTGTTTTGCTTTTGGCAGAGAGACCACTCCAGAAGATGTTTTGATAACTGAAATCCCCTATCACAACTATATCATCCTTCTATGTTTGGATTGTAATTTGTGTTCCCAAACTCCTTATGTAATGACTCTTTCTGTCTAAGCCAGTATGGTATACTCTTATGACAATATCATTTCTGTTCCTGCCTTCAAAGATCAGAGGGACATGGGGAAAATGTGCTAGATTTGTATTCAGAAGACTGGATTAAAATCTTGACTAGTTTTTGCTCTTGTATGCTTTGTGACCTTGGGTAAATTTTCTCACTTCTTGGAGTTTTAGATTTCCTCATTTATAAAATGAGGTTCGACTATGTGGACTCTAAAGTCTCTACCAAGTCTACAGGTATAATCCTTTGACCCTTATGATCTCCAGCCAAATGTTCTCCACTATGCTTCTCACATTTCATTCACAGATTTCCTCATCAGTATATCATATTATATGCAATGCTAATCTCTCAAACATACTTCATTCTGTTTATTTTGAATAAGATATAACCTTTCAATGCCATATTTCAGTAATAGTTCTTATCCTGCCAAATCTCAATGACACTGATAAAGTTTTTTTTTATTTTTTTTTATTTTTTTTTAACATTTATTAATATTCATTTTTAACATGGTTACATGATTCATGCTCCACCTTTCCCCTTCAACCCCCGCCC